>NW_026289924.1:0-70000 GCF_023373465.1 Oncorhynchus keta
ATAACAGCATTGTTCAGTCATCTAGTGGACTATTCTCTCTCTCCATAATGATTATAACAGCATTGTTCAGTCAGCTAGTGGACTATTCTCTCTCCATAATGATTATAGCAGCATTGTTCAGTCATCTAGTGGACTATTCTCTCTCCATAATGATTATAGCAGCATTGTTCAGTCATCTAGTGAACTATTCTCTCTCCATAATGATTATAGCAGCATTGTTCAGTCATCTAGTGGACTCTATTCTGGAGTGTTGTGGATCCTGTTCAGGAGAAGGGAACTTCAGATTGTGATGATGACTGAGTCTCAAACGGCAGCCTATATACTGCTCCAGTCAAAAATAGTGCACTATGTAGGGAATAGGGTGCCAGCCCTGGTCTAAAGTAGTGCACTATGTAGGGAATAGGGTGCCATCCCTGGTCTAAAGTAGTGCACTATGTAGGGAATAGAGTGCCATTTGGGATGCAGACGATGTGTCTGTTATGGCCTGTGCCTCCATTAACCTCAGCTCAATCGTCTCATTCACATCGTCTAACTGCCTGCTGACAAGTGACAGATGAGGCAGTGGAGACAGTGGCCTTTTCTCAATTGGATTCGCTCAACTCCCTCCTCCTCTCTCCTCTCCCTCCTCCTCTCTCCTCCTCCCTGCTCCTCTCTCCTTCCCTCTCTCCCTCCTCCTCCCCTCCTCCCCTCCTCCTCCTCCTCTCTCCTCCCCCTCCTCCTCTCTCCTCTCCTCTCCCTCCTCCTCTCTCCTCTCCCTCCTCCTCTCTCCTCCCTCTCCTCCTCTCTCCTCCCTCCTCTCCTCCCTCCCCTCCTCCCTCTCTCCTCCCTCCAGCTCCTCTCCTCCCCCTCCTCCTCCTCCTCCTCCTCTCTCCTCCCCCTCCTCCTCTCTCCTCTCCCTCCTCCTCCCCTCCCCTCTCCTCCTCTCTCCTCCCCCCTCCTCCTCTCTCCTCCCTCCACTCTCCTCCCTCCTCCTCTCTCCTCCCCCTCCTCCTCTCCTCCCCCTCCTCATCTCTCCTCCCTCCTCTCTCTCCTCCTCCTCTCTCCTCTCTCCTCCTCCTCTCTTCTCTCTCTCCTCCTCCTCCTCCTCTCTCCTCCCCTCCCCCTCCTCCTCTCTCCTCACCCTCCTCCTCTCTGGCCTCCTTTTGGAAAAAGATCAAAGGTCATCAAGGAGAGGTGGTCGAGGAGAGGAAATGGACTCTCATATGAAATGAGAGTCTCCTGTAAATCGCGCGTCATCAGGTCAACTATATTTACAGGGTGGAATCCCCATAATAAATGAATAAAGGGATCCAAACCAATGTAACCAGTCGACATTTCATGGATAAAAGATGAGTAGAATATGTTTGTTTTTTTACATGTTGGCATGCTGTTCTCCTTCAATAAAACTATAGTTGATTCAAAGGGGGTGTGGCAGAAGTCTTCCACGAAGGACTCAGGTAGGATGCACCTGTGCTTCCTCGCCAAAAGGAGGCTATCGAGGAGGGGATGACAGTCTTCCGTTTGCCTACTAATTAATTGACAACTTCCTCGACCGCTCAATCACATCGGTTTCCAAGTCACGGAGGAGAGATGATGGAGGGAGAGAGTGTGGAAGTTGGACTTTCGCCGTTGTCATTGAAACAACAATGTCCTTGTTTGATTGGCTGACATCAAGGTGTTGAAATAAAACAAATTGTGTTTGTGATCTGTATGTTGGATACTGACTAATGTTAATCACATTGAGGTAAAATCGATTATCTATAGTGTATCCTCTCTATAGGGCTCCAGAGTGGCGCAGTGGTCTAAGGCACTGCATCTCAGTGCCAGACGCGTCCCTACAGACACCATGGTTCGAATCCAGGCTGTATATATATATATATATATACAGTGGGGCAAAAAGTATTTAGTCAGCCACCAATTGTGCAAGTTCTGCCACTTAAAAAGATGAGAGAGGCCTGTAATTTTCATCATAGGTACACTTCAACTATGACAGACAAAATTAGGGGAAAAAATCCAGAAAATCACATTGTAGGATTTTTAATGAATTTGTTTGCAAATTATGGTGTAAAATAAGTATTTGGTCAATAACAAAAGTTTATCTCAATACTTTGTTATATACCCTTTGTTGGCAATGACAGAGGTCAAACGTTTTCTGTAAGTCTTCACAAGGTTTTCACACACTGTTGCTGGTATTTTGGCCCATTCCTCCATGCAGATCCCCTCTAGAGCAGTGATGTTTTGGGGCTGTTGCTGGGCAACACGGACTTTCAACACCCTCCAAATATTTTCTATGGGGTTGAGATCTGGAGACTGGCTAGGCCACTCCAGGACCTTGAAATGCTTCTTACGAAGCTACTCCTTCGTTGCCCGGGTAGTGTGTTTGGGATCATTGTCATACTGAAAGACCCAGCCATGTTTCATCCTCAATGTCCTTGCTGATGGAAGGAGTTTTCACTTAACATCTCACAATGTTGGCCCCATTCATTCTTTCCTTTACACGGATCAGTCGTCCTGGTTCCTTTGCAGAAAAACAGCCCCAAAGCATGATGTTTCCACCCCAATGCTTCACAGTAGGTATGGTGTTCTTTGGATGCAACTCAGCATTCTTTGTCCTCCAAACACGACAAGTTGAGTTTTTACCAAGAAGTTATATTTTGGTTTCATCTGACCATATGACATTCTCCCAATCTTCTTCTGGATCATCCAAATGCTCTCTAGCAAACTTCAGACGACCTGGACATGTACTGGCTTAAGCAGGGGGACATCTGGCACTGCAGGATTTGAGTCCCTGGCGGCGTAGTGTGTTACTGATGGTAGGCTTTGTTACTTTGGTCCCAGCTCTCTGCAGGTCATTCACTAGGTCCCCACGTGTGGTTCTGGGATTTTTGCTCACCGTTTTTGTGATAATTTTGACCCCATGGGGTGAGATCTTGCGTGGAGCCCCAGGTCAAGGGAGATTATCAGTGGTCTTGTATGTCTTCCATTTCCTAATAATTGCTCCCACAGTTGATTTCTTCAAACCAAGCTGCTTACCTATTGCAGATTCAGTCTTCCCAGCCTGGTGCAGGTCTACAATTTTGTTTGTGGTGTCCTTTGACAGCTCTTTGGTCTTGGCCATAGTGGAGTTTGGAGTGTGACTGTTTGAGGTTGTGGACAGGTGTCTTTTATACTGATAACAAGTTCAAACAGGTGCCATTAATACAGGTAATGAGTGGAGGACAGAGGAGCCTCTTAAAGAAGAAGATACAGGTCTGTGAGAGCCAGAAATCTTGCTTGTTTGTAGGTGACCAAATACTTATTTTCCACCATAATTTGCAAATAAATTCATTAAAAATCCTACAATGTGATTTTTCGGGATTTTTTACCCTAATTATGTCTGTCATAGTTGAAGTGTACCTATGATGAAAATTACAGGCCTCTCTCATCTTTTTTAAGTGGGAGTACTTGCACAATTGGGGGCTGACTAAATAATTTTTTTGCCCCACTCTATATGTCACACAATAGACTAGGTTTTGATTCATTTACATTACATTTAAGTCATTTAGCAGACGCTCTTATCCAGAGCGACTTACAAATTGGTGCATTCACCTTATGACATCCAGTGGAACAGCCACTTTACAATAGTGCATCTAAATCTTTTAAGGGGGGGGGGGGTGAGAAGGATTACTTATCCTATCCTAGGTATTCCTATTCATATTCATATTATAACTGAAGGCTGAAACTCGACCAAACAGAGATACATTGCATCCAAAATGGCACCCTATTCCCTATATTATATCCACTACATTTGAACAGGACCCATAAGGCTCTGGTGAAAAGTAGTTCACTACCTAGGGCATAGGGTGCCGTGCGAGACACAGGGATACAGTACATTGACGTAGTCCTTTTAAGTTTTAAAAGACTCTGATCAAATTGAAATGAGACACGACGCTATTTAAGGATTTGGATTTAAAAAATATCGACCCCCAACCGAGACGTTCACCTCAACCATTCACTATACAAAGTCTTTTTTCTGTTACTAACACTGTCAATAAAGTATTCATGATTGTAATTTGCATCTGTTTAAATCCCTAACACACTAACGATTTCATGGAAACACATTTAATTTAAAGACGGGCAGAAACCCCATTCTCAGAGGTCGCATTAAAAATCATTCTTTCTTGTGAATGTTTTCAATATTTATTTCATTTTGCCCGAACGCTTTCGAAACTGTAGCCGACTTTGATAGGCCTTCATTACGTTGGATAACAAAGTTCAGAAGACATTTAGAAAAGTTATTTAAGTTATTAAGCCAAAAAGCCTTGCTTATTAATTGAGATAATTTCAATATTCAAAATGTAAGTGGTCTTTTATGAAAGGACATGAAACGATCCAACTAATTAAAGAGGAAATGCCTTTCTGTAAATGAAAGCAGCCACGCTTGAATAATTCAACGAGCATCGTATGAGACTAGAGGAGAACTCAGTTTTCATGTTGGGGATTATGCTGTTACAGAAGTGTTTTGTGACTAAAGCAGGATTTATTTGTCACCAGCAAATTGCGTGGAAATAATAAGTAACCCTAACATTACCTCCCTTAACCCTAACATTACCTCCCTTAACCCTAACATTACCTCACTTAACCCTAACATTACCTCCCTAACCCTAGCATTACCTCCCTTAATCCTAACATTACCTCCCTAACCCTAACATTACCTCCCTGACCCTAACATTACCTCCCTTAACCCTAACATTACCTCCCTAACCCTACCATTACCTCCCTTAACCCCAACATTACCTCCCCTAACCCTAACATTACCTCCCTTGACCCTAACATTACCTCCCCTAACCCTAACATTACCTCCCTAACCCTAACATTACCTCCCTAACCCTAACATTACCTCCCTTAACCCTAACATTACCTCCCTAACCCTAACATTACCTCCCCTAACCCTAACATTACCTCCCCTAACCATGGCATTCTCTCCCCTAACCCTAACATTACCTCCCCTAACCCTAACATTACCTCAAAACACTAACATTAACATTACCTAACCCTGATATTACCTCCCCTAACCCTAATCCTGATATTACCAACCCTAACCTTAATCCTGATATTACCAACCCTAACCCTAATCCTGTTATTACCTCCCCTACCACTAATTCTAATATTACCTCTTCTAATCCTAAAGTTTCCTCTCCTAACCCTAATCCTGACATTACCAACCCTAACCCTAATCCTAACATTACCTCCCCTAACACTAATCCTAACATTACCTCCCCTAATCCTAAAGTTTCCTCTGCTAAACCTAATCCTAACATTACCTCCCCTAACACTAATCCTAACATTTGCTCCCCTAACTCTAATCCTGACATTACCAACCCTAATCCTAACATTACCTCCCCTAGCCCCAATTTTTATCCTTACCCTGACATTACCTCTCCTAACCCTAATCCTAACAATCCTAAACTTACCTCCCCTAACCCTAATCCTAACATTACCTCTCCTACCCTAATCCTAACAATCTTAAATTTACCTCCTCTAACCCTAATCCTAACATTACCTCCCCTAACACTAATCCTGATATTACCAACCCTAACCCTAATCCTAACATTACCTCCCATAACACTAATCCTAAATTTACCTCCCCTAACCCTAATCCTAACATTACCTCTCCTACCCTAATCCTAACAATCCTAAATTTACCTCCTCTGACCCTAATCCTAACATTACCTCCCCTAACCCTAATCCTGATATTACCAACCCTAACCCTAATCCTAACATTACCTCCCGTAACACTAATCCTAACATTACCTCCCCTAACCCTAATATTACCAACCCTAACACTAATCCTAACATTACTTCCCCTAACCCTGACATTACTTCTCCTAACCCTAATCCTAACAATCCTAAATTTACCTCGCCTAACCCTAATCCTAAATTTACCTCCCCTAACCCTAATCCTAACATTACCTCCCCTAACACTAATCCTAACATTACCTCCCCTAACCCTAATCCTGATATTACCAACCCTAACCCTAATCCTAACATTACCTCCCCTAACACTAATCCTAACATTACCCCTCCTAATCCTAAAGTTTCCTCTCCTAACCCTAATCCTAACATTACCTCCCCTAACACTAATCCTAACATTACCTCCCCTAACCCTAATATTACCAACCCTAACACTAATCCTAACATTACTTCCCCTAACCCTGACATTACTTCTCCTAACCCTAATCCTGATATTACCAACCCTAATCCTAACATTACCTCTCCTACCCTAATCCTAACAATCCTAAAGTTACCTCCTCTGACCCTAATCCTAACATTACCTCCCCTAACACTAATCCTAAAAGTACCTTCCCTAATCCTAAAGTTTCCTCCCCTAACCCTAATCCTGACATTACCAACCCTAATCCTAACATTTCCTCCTCTAGCCCCAATTTTTATCCTTATCCTGACATTACCTCTCCTACCCTAATCCTAACAATCCTAAATGTACCTCCTCTAACCCTAATCCTAACATTACCTCCCCTAACCCTAATCCTGATATTACCAACCCTAACCCTAATCCTAACATTACCTCCCCTAACACTAATCCTAACATTACCTCCCCTACCCTAAAGTTTCCTCGCCGAACTCTAATCCTAACATTACCTCCCCTAACACTAATCCTAACATTACCTCCCCTAATCCTAAAGTTTCCTCTGCTAAACCTAATCCTAACATTACCTCCCCTAATCCTAAAGTTTCCTCGCCGAACTCTAATCCTAACATTACCTCCCCTAACACTAATCCTAACATTACCTCCCCTAATCCTAAAGTTTCCTCTGCTAAACCTAATCCTAACATTACCTCCCCTAATCCTAACATTACCTCCCCTAATCCTAAAGTTTCCTCGCCTAACTCTAATCCTAACATTACCTCTCCTAACCCTAAAGTTTCCTCTCCTAAACCTAATCCTAACATTACCTCCCCTAATACTAAAGTTTCCTCTCCTAAACCTAATCCTAACATTACCTCCCCTAATCCTAAAGTTTCCTCGCCGAACTCTAATCCTAACATTACCTCCCCTAACACTAATCCTAACATTACCTCCCCTAATCCTAAAGTTTCCTCTGCTAAACCTAATCCTAACATTACCTCCCCTAATCCTAACATTACCTCCCCTAATCCTAAAGTTTCCTCGCCTAACTCTAATCCTAACATTACCTCCCCTAATACTAAAGTTTCCTCTCCTAAACCTAATCCTAACATTACCTCTCCTAATCCTAACATTACCTCCCCTAATCCTAATCCTAACATTACCTCCCCTAATCCTAACATTACCTGACCTAACCCTAACATTACCTCTCCTAACCCTGATCCTAACATTACCTCCCCTAATCCTAACATTACCTGACCTAATCCTAACATTACCTCCCCTAATCCTAATCCTAACATTACCTCCCCTAATCCTAACATTACCTCCCCTAACACTAATCCTAACATTACCTCGCCTAACTCTAATCCTAACATTACCTCTCCTAACTCTAAAGTTTCCTCTCCTAATCCTAATCCTAACATTACCTCCCCTAATCCTAACATTACCTGACCTAACCCTAACATTACCTCTCCTAACCCTGATCGTAAATATAACAGATGTCAGTCTGTATGCATAATCATAACCTTCTGATGGGCCGGCTTTGGATACACTTCTAAACTATTATCATCACTTGACAGAACACTTAATGGACTGAAAATTACATATGAACCTACCCACCTTAAAGGACTTAAACGTCAACCCAGGTTCAATATCATTAGTATTTATAGTTGAACAGCAGCTACATATAACAACCTTCATTACCATTTCACTTCATCATCAGTTAATGAACCTATATCTGGCTAATGCCAAAAGGGTCTAATAGCATAAGGGTCGAATAACATAAGGGTCTAGCTAATAGCATAAAGGTATAGCTAGTAGCATAAGGGTCTGGCTAATACCATAAAGGTCTAGCTAATATCATAAGGATCTAGCTAATATCACAAGGGTCTAGCTAATATCATAAGGGTCTAGCTAATACCGTAAGGGTCTAGCTAATATCATAAGGGTCTAGCTAATATCATAGGGATCTAGCTAATATCATAAGGGTCTAGCTAATATCATAAGGGTCTAGCTAATATCATAAAGGTATAGCTAGTAGCATAAGGGTCTGGCTAATACCATAAAGGTCTAGCTAATATCATAAGGATCTAGCTAATATCACAAGGGTCTAGCTAATATCATAAGGGTCTAGCTAATACCGTAAGGGTCTAGCTAATATCATAAGGGTCTAGCTAATATCATAGGGATCTAGCTAATATCATAAGGGTCTAGCTAATATCATAAGGGTCTAGCTAATATCATAAGGGTCTAGCTAATATCATAAAGGTATAGCTAGTAGCATAAGGGTCTGGCTAATACCATAAAGGTCTAGCTAATATCATAAGGATCTAGCTAATATCACAAGGGTCTAGCTAATATCATAAGGGTCTAGCTAATACCGTAAGGGTCTAGCTAATATCATAAGGGTCTAGCTAATATCATAGGGATCTAGCTAATATCATAAGGGTCTAGCTAATATCATAAGGGTCTAGCTAATACTGTAAGGGTCTGGCTAATATCATAAGGGTCTGGCTAATATAATAAGGGTCTGGCTAATACCATAAGGTTCTAGCTAATAGCATCTAGCTAATACCATAAGGGTCTAGCTAATATCATAAGGATCTAGCTAATATCATAAGGGTCTAGCTAATATCATAAGGATCTAGCTAATATCATAAGGGTCTAGCTAATACCGTAAGGGTCTAGCTAATATCATAAGGGTCTGGCTAATACCATACGGGTCTAGCTAATATCAGAAGGGTCTGGCTAATACAATAAGGGCCTAGCTAATACCACAAGGGTCTGGCTAATACCATAAGGGTCTAGCTAATAGCATCTAGCTAATACCATAAGGGTCTAGCTAATACCATAAGGGTCTGGCTAATAGCATAAAGGTCCAGCTAATAGTATAAGAGGGTATCATCGTATTTGCTTCAATTAAGTCCCAGCTATTAAAAGGATACAGTCATTAGAGCCAGTGCTGAGTTGAATATTAAGGACAGACCGGTCACTGTTAATTAGCTTTCATATCTGTATCACAATGTAAAGGAGCCCTAAACGTACCGGTCTTTCACACTGTGTGCGTCCAAAATGGCACCATATTCCCTATATAGTGCACTCCTTTTAACCATGGCCCATAGTCGTGCAGTATATAGGGAATAGGGTGCCATTAGGGATGTATCCACTGTGTAACAGGGACCTCACTAACTAACTAGCCGACTATAACATCCACATGCGGTCAGGATAGATGGTGAGGAATAAAGGCAATACAAGTCTTAAAATAGAGTTTGTGGCTTTGGATGAAAAACCAATGGAGAAGGAAGATGGTGGCTCAAGACTTTATCTTTGTCCTTCCTCCTTTGTTCCGACCCCAAACCCTGAGTGTTCAGAGACGTTTTAGTCGTGATAATCCACAGTGTGTCTCTCTCTCCAAACCCTGAGTGTTCAGAGACGTTTTAGTCGTGATAATCCACAGTGTGTCTCTCTCTCCAAACACTGAGTGTTCAGAGACGTTTTAGTCGTGATAATCCACAGTCTCTCTCTCCAAACCCTGAGTGTTCAGAGACGTTTTAGTCGTGATAATCCACAGCATCTCTCTCCAAACCCTGAGTGTTCAGAGACGTTTTAGTCGTGATAATCCACAGTCTCTCTCTCCAAACCCTGAGTGTTCAGAGACATTTTAGTTGTGATAATCCACAGTCTCTCTCTCCAAACCCTGAGTGTTCAGAGATGTTTTAGTCGTGATAATCCACAGTCTCTCTCCCCAAACCCTGAGTGTTCAGAGACGTTTTAGTCGTGATAATCCACAGTCTCTCTCTCCAAACCCTGAGTGTTCAGAGATGTTTTAGTCGTGATAATCCACAGTGTGTCTCTCCAAACCCTGAGTGTTCAGAGACGTTTTAGTCGTGATAATCCACAGTGTGTCTCTCTCTCCAAACCCTGAGTGTTCAGAGACGTTTTAGTCGTGATAATCCACAGCATCTCTCTCCAAACCCTGAGTGTTCAGAGACGTTTTAGTCGTGATAATCCACAGTCTCTCTCTCCAAACCCTGAGTGTTCAGAGACATTTTAGTTGTGATAATCCACAGTCTCTCTCTCCAAACCCTGAGTGTTCAGAGATGTTTTAGTCGTGATAATCCACAGTCTCTCTCCCCAAACCCTGAGTGTTCAGAGACGTTTTAGTCGTGATAATCCACAGTCTCTCTCTCCAAACCCTGAGTGTTCAGAGATGTTTTAGTCGTGATAATCCACAGTGTGTCTCTCCAAACCCTGAGTGTTCAGAGACGTTTTAGTCGTGATAATCCACAGTGTGTCTCTCTCTCTCTTCAAACCCTGAGTGTTCAGAGACGTTTTAGTCGTGATAATCCACAGTGTGTCTCTCTCTCTCTCCAAACCCTGAGTGTTCAGAGACGTTTTATTTGTGATAATCCACAGTGTGTCTCTCTCTCTCTCTCCAAACCCTGAGTGTTCAGAGACGTTTTATTTGTGATAATCCACAGTGTCTCTCTCTCTCTCTCCAAACCCTGAGTGTTCAGAGACGTTTTAGTCGTGATAATCCACAGCATCTCTCTCCAAACCCTGAGTGTTCAGAGACGTTTTAGTCGTGATAATCCACAGTCTCTCTCTCCAAACCCTGAGTGTTCAGAGACATTTTAGTTGTGATAATCCACAGTCTCTCTCTCCAAACCCTGAGTGTTCAGAGATGTTTTAGTCGTGATAATCCACAGTCTCTCTCCCCAAACCCTGGGTGTTCAGAGACGTTTTAGTCGTGATAATCCACAGTCTCTCTCTCCAAACCCTGAGTGTTCAGAGATGTTTTAGTCGTGATAATCCACAGTGTGTCTCTCCAAACCCTGAGTGTTCAGAGACGTTTTAGTCGTGATAATCCACAGTGTGTCTCTCTCTCTCTTCAAACCCTGAGTGTTCAGAGACGTTTTAGTCGTGATAATCCACAGTGTGTCTCTCTCTCTCTCCAAACCCTGAGTGTTCAGAGACGTTTTATTTGTGATAATCCACAGTGTGTCTCTCTCTCTCTCTCTCCAAACCCTGAGTGTTCAGAGACGTTTTATTTGTGATAATCCACAGTGTCTCTCTCTCTCTCTCCAAACCCTGAGTGTTCAGAGACGTTTTAGTCGTGATAATCCACAGTGTGTGTCTCTCTCTCTCTCCAAACCCTGAGTGTTCAGAGATGTTTTAGTCGTGATAATCCACAGTGTGTCTCTCCAAACCCTGAGTGTTCAGAGACGTTTTAGTCGTGATAATCCACAGTGTGTGTCTCTCTCTCTCTTCAAACCCTGACTGTTCAGAGATGTTTTAGTCGTGATAATCCGCAGTGTGTCTCTCCTGTTAATCCCATGTTGGTCTTTTTTAAATTAAAGCACATGTTTGTGTGTACATAAGCACATGCCTGTGTGTGTCCCTGTGCGTGTGTGCGTGTGTGCGTGATGTTTTAGTCATGATAATCCACAGTGTCTCTCTCCAAACACTGACTGTTCAGGGATGTTTTAGTCGTGATAATCCACAGTGTCTCTCTCCAAACCCTGACTGTTCAGGGATGTTTTAGTCGTGATAATCCACAGTGTCTCTCTCTCTCTTCAAACCCTGACTGTTCAGAGATGTTTTAGTCGTGATAATCCACAGTGTCTCTCTCCAAACCCTGACTGTTCAGAGATGTTTTAGTCGTGATAATCCACAGTGTCTCTCTCTCTCTTCAAACCCTGACTGTTCAGAGATGTTTTAGTCGTGATAATCCACAGTGTCTCTCTCCAAACCCTGACTGTTCAGATACGTTTTAGTCGTGATATTCCACAGTGTGTCTCTCTCTCTCCAAACCCTGACTGTTCAGAGACGTTTTAGTCGTGATATTCCACAGTGTGTCTCTCTCTCTTCAAACCCTGAGTGTTCAGAGATGTTTTAGTCGTGATAATCCACAGTGTGTCTCTCTCTCTCCAAACCCTGAGTGTTCAGAGACGTTTTAGTCGTGATAATCCACAGTGTGTCTCTCTCTCTCCAAACCCTGAGTGGTCAGAGATGTTTTAGTCGTGATAATCCACAGTGTCTCTCCTGCTAATCCCATTTTGGTGGGGTCTTTTTTAAATTAAAGCACATGTTTGTGTGTATGTGCCTGTGTGTGTGTGTGTGTGTGTGTGTGTGTGTGTGTGTGTGTGTGTGTGTGTGTGTGTGTGTGTGTGTGTGTGTGTGTGTGTGTGTGTGTGTGTGTGTGTGTGTGTGTGTGTGTGTGTGTGTGTGTGTGTGTGTGTGTGTGTGTGCGTGCCTGCGTGCGTGCGTGCGTGCGTGCGTGCGTGCGTGCGTGCGTGCGTGCCGTGCGTGTGCGTGTGCGTGTGTGAGTGTGTGTGTCTGTACATGCTCCTGCACTTCTTTCACAGACACCCAGCGTAATTTCATCGCTGATAAACACATTGCCATTTAGCTTCCTGGTGAGTCTCTCCAACCTCTTGAAGTTGTCCGTGTTGGTCATCGGGAGGCTCTGCATTCAATCATGTTTGCCGATGCCCTGAAAAGCACATCTCTCATTTAATTGGATTGTGAGGCGCTCTCTGAATATTTAATGCAGACTGGCATAATCAGACATATTCAAATGCTAATATGACTAGAAACGGACGATCTGAGGGTGTCAGGATGGGGTGATAGTGTTGATGGGTAAATGTTAAGTCACTGGAATGTATGTTCATGTCATATCTATGGTAATACTGTCAATCTTTTTAACTGTTGATGATTAAAGCTGCCAGAAGTCCAGACAGCCAGATAGTGAGAGGAAAACAGTTGACTCCAGTCCAACTCAGCCTCCATCCAGTTGTTACAGAATAAGGAGGAGGAAAAGTGAGGATGACGAGGAGGAAACAAGAGAATGATGAGGAGGAAACAAGAGAATGATGAGGAGGAAACATGAGAATGACGAGGAGGAAACAAGAGAATGAAGAGGAGGAAACAAGAGAATGACGAGGAGGAAACAAGAGAATGACGAGGAGGAAACAAGAGAATGATGAGGAGGAAACAAGAGAATGACGAGGAGGAAACAAGAGAATGATGAGGAGGAAACAAGAGAATGAGGAGGAGGAAACAAGAGAATGACGAGGAGGAAACAAGAGAATGACGAGGAGGAAACAAGAGAATGATGAGGAGGAAACAAGAGAATGATGAGGAGGAAACAAGAGAATGATGAGGAGGAAACAAGAGAATGATGAAGAGGAAACAAGAGAATGATGAGGAGGAAACAAGAGAATGAGGAGGAGGAAACAAGAGAATGACGAGGAGGAAACAAGAGAATGACGAGGAGGAAACAAGAGAATGACGAGGAGGAAACAAGAGAATGACGAGGAGGAAACAAGAGAATGAGGAGGAGGAAACAAGAGAATGACGAGGAGGAAACAAGAGAATGAGGAGGAGGAAACAAGAGAATGATGAGGAGGAAACAAGAGAATGACGAGGAGGAAACAAGAGAATGATGAGGAGGAAACAAGAGAATGACGAGGAGGAAACAAGAGAATGACGAGGAGGAAACAAGAGAATGACGAGGAGGAAACAAGAGAATGACGAGGAGGAAACAAGAAAATGATGAGGAGGAAACAAGAGAATGACTAGAAGGATACAAGAGAATGACTAGAAGGAAACAAGAGAATGATGAGGAGGAAACAAGAGAATGACGAAGAGGAAACAAGAGAATGACGAGGAGGAAACAAGAGAATGACGAGGAGGAAACAAGAAAATGACGAGGAGGAAACAAGAGAATGACGAGGAGGAAACAAGAGAATGACTAGAAGGAAACAAGAGAATGAGGAGGATGAAACAAGAGAATAACGAGGAGGAAACAAGAGAATGACGAAGAGGATACAAGATAATGACGAGGAGGAAACAAGAGAATGAGGAGGAGGAAACAAGAGAATGACTAGAAGGAAACAAGAGAATGACGAAGAGGATACAAGATAATGACGAGGAGGAAACAAGAGAATGACGAGGAGGAAACAAGAGAATGATGAGGAGGAAACAAGAGAAAGACGAAGAGGAAACAAGAGAATGAGGAGGAGGAAACAAGAGAATGACGAGGAGGAAACAAGAGAATGATGAAGAGGAAACAAGAGAATGACGAGGAGGAAACAAGAGAATGACGAGGAGGAAACAAGAGAATGAGGAGGAGGAAACAAGAGAATGACGAGGAGGAAACAAGAGAATGAGGAGGAGGAAACAAGAGAATGACGAGGAGGAAACAAGAGAATGACGAGGAGGAAACAAGAGAATGACGAGGATGAAACAAGAGAATGAAGAGAAACAAACAGGAGAATGATGAGGAGGAAACAAGAGAATGATGAGGAGGAAACAAGAGAATGACGAGGAGGAAACAAGAGAATGACGAGGAGGAAACAAGAGAATGATGAGGAGGAAACAAGATAATGACGAGGAGGAAACAAGAGAATGATGAGGAGGAAACAAGAGAGGAGGAGGAAACAAGAGAATGATGAGGAGGAAACAAGAGAATGATGAGGAGGAAACAAGAGAATGACGAGGAGGAAACAAGAGAATGACGAGGAGGAAACAAGAGAATGATGAGGAGGAAACAAGAGAATGACGAGGAGGAAACAAGAGAATGACGAGGAGGAAACAAGAGAATGATGAGGAGGAAACAAGAGAATGATGAGGAGGAAACAAGAGAATGATGAGGAGGAAACAAGAGAATGATGAGGAGGAAACAAGAGAATGATGAGGAGGAAACAAGAGAATGATGAGGAGGAAACAAGAGAATGACGAGGAGGAAACAAGAGAATGATGAGGAGGAAACAAGAGAATGATGAGGAGGAAACAAGAGAATGATGAGGAGGAGGAAACAAGAGAATGATGAGGAGGAAACAAGAGAATGACGAGGAGGAAACAAGAGAATGACGAGGAGGAAACAAGAGAATGATGAGGAGGAAACAAGAGAATGACGAGGAGGAAACAAGAGAATGATGAGGAGGAAACAAGAGAATGATGAGGAGGAAACAAGAGAATGACGAGGAGGAAACAAGAGAATGAGGAGGAGGAAACAAGAGAATGAGGAGGAGGAAACAAGAGAATGACGAGGAGGAAACAAGAGAATGAGGAGGAGGAAACAAGAGAATGACGAGGAGGAAACAAGAGAATGACGAGGGCAAAACAAGAGAATGATGAGGAGGAAACAAGAGAATGATGAGGGCAAAACAAGAGAATGATGAGGAGGAAACAAGAGAATGACGAGGAGGAAACAAGAGAATGATGAGGAGGAAACAAGAGAATGATGAGGAGGAAACAAGAGAATGATGAGGAGGAAACAAGAGAATGACGAAGAGGAAACAAGAGAATGACGAGGAGGAAACAAGAGAATGACGAGGAGGAAACAAGAGAATGATGAGGAGGAAACAAGAGAATGATGAGGAGGAAACAAGAGAATGACGAGGAGGAAACAAGAGAATGATGAGGAGGAAACAAGAGAATGACGAAGAGGAAACAAGAGAATGATGAGGAGGAAACAAGAGAATGATGAGGAGGAAACAAGAGAATGACGAGGAGGAAACAAGAGAATGATGAGGAGGAAACAAGAGAATGACGAAGAGGAAACAAGAGAATGATGAGGAGGAAACAAGAGAATGATGAGGAGGAAACAAGAGAATGATGAGGAGGAAACAAGAGAATGACGAGGAGGAAACAAGAGAATGATGAGGAGGAAACAAGAGAATGACGAGGAGGAAACAAGAGAATGACGAGGGCAAAACAAGAGAATGATGAGGAGGAAACAAGAGAATGACGAGGGCAAAACAAGAGAATGATGAGGAGGAAACAAGAGAATGACGAGGAGGAAACAAGAGAATGACGAGGAGGCAAAACAAGAGAATGATGAGGAGGAAACAAGAGAATGACGAGGGCAAAACAAGAGAATGATGAGGAGGAAACAAGAGAATGACGAGGAGGAAACAAGAGAATGACGAGGAGGAAACAAGAGAATGACGAGGAGGAAGTAGCGATAGTGCTGCAGACCAAATGTCACCCTATAGTGCACTACTTCTGACCAGAGCCCCCATGGGCCCTGTTTTAAAAGTAGTGCACTATATAGGGACTAGTGTACCACTTGGAAGGAAACCATGATATCTCTGCTTGGTGTGAAGCAGAGATGAAATCTCCTGTTACTGGCTTCGAAGAGTTAATGAGAGAGAAGGTCATCGTGCTATATGGGGAGTAATGAAACCACCTGGATAGACTAGAGATCAGCCCAGAGGTAGTAATGAGACCACCGGGATAGACTAGAGATCAGCCCAGAGGTAGTAATGAAACCACCTGGACAGACATGAGATCAGCCCAGAGGTAATAATGAAACCACCTGGACAGACTTGAGATCAGCCCAGAGGTAGTAATGAGACCACCTGGATACACTAGAGATCAGCCCAGAGGTAATAATGAGACCACCTGGATAGACTAGAGATCAGCCCAGAGGTAATAATGAAACCACCTGGAAACACTAGAGATCAGCCCAGAGGTAATAATGAGACCACCTGGATAGACTAGAGATCAGCCCAGAGGTAGTAATGAAACCACCTGGATAGACTAGAGATCAGCCCAGAGGTAGTAATGAAACCACCTGGATAGACTAGAGATCAGCCCAGAGGTAGTAATGAGACCACCTGGATAGACTAGAAATCATCCCAGAGGTAGTAATGAGACCACCTGGGTAGACTAGAGATCAGCCCAGAGGTAGTAATGAAACCACCTGGATAGACTAGAGATCAGCCCAGAGGTAGTAATGAGACCACCGGGATAGACTAGAGATCAGCCCAGAGGTAGTAATGAAACCACCTGGACAGACATGAGATCAGCCCAGAGGTAATAATGAAACCACCTGGACAGACTAGAGATCAGCCCAGAGGTAATAATGAAACCACCTGGACAGACTTGAGATCAACCCAGAGGTAGTAATGAGACCACCTGGATACACTAGAGATCAGCCCAGAGGTAATAATGAGACCACCTGGATAGACTAGAGATCAGCCCAGAGGTAATAATGAAACCACCTGGAAACACTAGAGATCAGCCCAGAGGTAATAATGAAACCACCTGGAAACACTAGAGATCAGCCCAGAGGTAATAATGAGACCACCTGGATAGACTAGAGATCAGCCCAGAGGTAGTAATGAAACCACCTGGATAGACTAGAGATCAGCCCAGAGGTAGTAATGAGACCACCTGGATAGACTAGAAATCATCCCAGAGGTAGTAATGAGACCACCTGGGTAGACTAGAGATCAGCCCAGAGGTAGTAATGAAACCACCTGGACAGACTTGAGATCAGCCCAGAGGTAGTAATGAAACCACCTGGATAGACTAGAGATCAGCCCAGAGGTAGTAATGAAACCACCTGGATAGACTAGAGATCAGCCCAGAGGTAGTAATGAAACCACCTGGATAGACAAGAGATCAGCCCAGAGGTAGTAATGAGACCACCTGGATAGACAAGAGATCAGCCCAGAGGTAGTAATGAAACCACCTGGATAGACTAGAGATCAGCCCAGAGGTAGTAATGAAACCACCTGGACAGACTAGAGATCAGCCCAGAGGTAATAATGAAACCACCTGGATAGACTAGAGATCAGCCCAGAGGTAGTAATGAAACCACCTGGACAGACTAGAGATCAGCCCAGAGGTAGTAATGAGACAACCTGGATAGACTAGAGATCAGCCCAGAGGTAGTAATGAAACCACCTGGACAGACTAGAGATCAGCCCAGAGGTAATAATGAAACCACCTGGATAGACTAGAGATCAGCCCAGAGGTAATAATGAAACCACCTGGACAGACTAGAGATCAGCCCAGAGGTAGTAATGAGACAACCTGGATAGACTAGAGATCAGCCCAGAGGTAATAATGAAACCACCTGGACAGACTTGAGATCAGCACAGAGGTAATAATGAAACCACCTGGACAGACTTGAGATCAACCCAGAGGTAGTAATGAGACCACCTGGATACACTAGAGATCAGCCCAGAGGTAATAATGAGACCACCTGGATAGACTAGAGATCAGCCCAGAGGTAATAATGAAACCACCTGGATACACTAGAGATCAGCCCAGAGGTAATAATGAAACCACCTGGAAACACTAGAGATCAGCCCAGAGGTAATAATGAGACCACCTGGATAGACTAGAGATCAGCCCAGAGGTAGTAATGAAACCACCTGGATAGACTAGAGATCAGCCCAGAGGTAGTAATGAGACCACCTGGATAGACTAGAAATCATCCCAGAGGTAGTAATGAGACCACCTGGGTAGACTAGAGATCAGCCCAGAGGTAGTAATGAAACCACCTGGACAGACTTGAGATCAGCCCAGAGGTAGTAATGAAACCACCTGGATAGACTAGAGATCAGCCCAGAGGTAGTAATGAAACCACCTGGATAGACTAGAGATCAGCCCAGAGGTAGTAATGAAACCACCTGGATAGACAAGAGATCAGCCCAGAGGTAGTAATGAGACCACCTGGATAGACAAGAGATCAGCCCAGAGGTAGTAATGAAACCACCTGGATAGACTAGAGATCAGCCCAGAGGTAGTAATGAAACCACCTGGACAGACTAGAGATCAGCCCAGAGGTAATAATGAAACCACCTGGATAGACTAGAGATCAGCCCAGAGGTAGTAATGAAACCACCTGGACAGACTAGAGATCAGCCCAGAGGTAGTAATGAGACAACCTGGATAGACTAGAGATCAGCCCAGAGGTAGTAATGAAACCACCTGGACAGACTAGAGATCAGCCCAGAGGTAATAATGAAACCACCTGGATAGACTAGAGATCAGCCCAGAGGTAATAATGAAACCACCTGGACAGACTAGAGAACAGCCCAGAGGTAGTAATGAGACAACCTGGATAGACTAGAGATCAGCCCAGAGGTAGTAATGAGACAACCTGGATAGACTAGAGATCAGCCCAGAGGTAGTAATGAGACCACCTGGATAGACTAGAGATCAGCCCAGAGGTAGTAATGAGACCACCTGGATAGACTAGAGATCAGCCCAGAGGTAGTAATGAGACAACCTGGATAGACTAGAGATCAGCCCAGAGGTAGTAATGAGACAACCTGGATAGACTAGAGATCAGCCCAGAGGTAATAATGAGACCACCTCCTCTGCCTCCTCTACGTCCTGTGTCTCCTCAGTGCCTCCTCAGCCTCCTCTGCCTCCTCAGCCTCCTCAGCCTCCTCTGTCTCCTCTGCCTCCTCTGCCTCCTCAGCCTCCTCTGCCTCCTCAGCCTCCCAGCCTCCTCAGTCCTCTGTCTCCTCAGCCTCCCTCCCTCAGCCTCCTCTGCCTCCTCTGCCTCCTCAGCCTCCTCTGCCTCCTCTGTCTCCCTGCCTCCTCTGTCTCCTCTGTCTCCTCAGCCTCCTCTGTCTCCTCAGCCCTCAGTCTCCTCTGTCTCCTCTGTCTCCTCTGTCTCCTCCTCCTCAGCCTCCTCAGCCTCCTCTGTCTCCTCTGCCTCCTCTGCCTCCTCTGTCTCCTCTGTCTCCTCAGCCTCCTCTGTCTCCTCTGTCTCCTCAGCCTCCTCTGTCTCCTCTGCCTCCTCAGCCTCCCCAGCCTCCTCAGCCTCCTCAGCCTCCTCAGCCTCCTCAGTCTCCTCTGTCTCTTCAGCCTCCTCCTCAGTCTCCTCAGCCTCCTCAGCCTCCTCAGTCTCCTCAGCCTCCTCAGTCTCCTCTGCCTCCTCTGCCTCCTCTGTCTCCTCAGCCTCCTCTGCCTCCTCAGCCTCCTCTGTCTCCTCAGCCTCCTCTGTCTCCTCAGCCTCCTCTGCCTCCTCAGCCTCCTCAGCCTCCTCAGCCTCCTCAGTCTCCTCAGCCTCCTCTGCCTCCTCAGCCTCCTCAGCCTCCTCAGTCTCCTCAGCCTCCTCTGCCTCCTCAGCCTCCTCTGCCTCCTCTGCCTCCTCTGCCTCCTCTGCCTCCTCTGCCTCCTCAGCCTCCTCTGCCTCCTCTGCCTCCTCTGCCTCCTCTGCCTCCTCAGCCTCCTCAGCCTCCTCTGCCTCCTCTGTCTCCTCAGCCTCCTCTGTCTCCTCAGCCTCCTCTGCCTCCTCTGCCTCCTCTGCCTCCTCTGCCTCCTCAGCTTCCTCAGCCTCCTCTGCCTCCTCTGCCTCCTCTGCCTCCTCTGCCTCCTCAGCTTCCTCAGTCTCCTCTGCCTCCTCTGCCTCCTCAGCCTCCTCAGCTTCCTCTGCCTCCTCAGCCTCCTTTGCCTCCTCAGTCTCCTCTGCCTCCTCAGCCTCCTCTGTCTCCTCAGCTTCCTCAGTCTCCTCAGCTTCCTCTGTCTCCTCAGCCTCCTCAGCTTCCTCAGTCTCCTCTGCCTCCTCTGCCTCCTCAGTCTCCTCAGCTTCCTCAGTCTCCTCTGCCTCCTCAGCCTCCTCAGCCTCCTCTGTCTCCTCAGCTTCCTCAGTCTCCTCTGCCTCCTCAGCCTCCTCTGTCTCCTCAGTCTCCTCAGCTTCCTCAGTCTCCTCTGCCTCCTCTGCCTCCTCAGTCTCCTCAGCTTCCTCAGTCTCCTCTGCCTCCTCAGCCTCCTCAGCCTCCTCAGCCTCCTCTGCCTCCTTTGCCTCCTCTGCCTCCTCTGTCTCCTCAGTTTCCTCTGCCTCCTCTGTCTCCTCTGCCTCCTCAGCCTCCTCTGCCTCCTCAGCCTCCTCAGCTTCCTCAGTCTCCTCAGCCTCCTCAGCCTCCTCAGCTTCCTCAGTCTCCTCTGCCTCCTCAGTCTCCTCAGCCTCCTCAGCCTCCTCAGCCTCCTCAGCCTCCTCTGCCTCCTCAGTCTCCTCAGCCTCCTCAGCCTCCTCTGCCTCCTCAGCCTCCTCAGCTTCCTCAGTCTCCTCTGTCTCCTCAGCCTCCTCTGCCTCCTCTGCCTCCTCTGCCTCCTCAGTCTCCTCAGCCTCCTCAGCCTCCTCAGCCTCCTCTGCCTCCTCAGCCTCCTCAGCTTCCTCAGTCTCCTCTGCCTCCTCAGCCTCCTCTGCCTCCTCAGTCTCCTCAGCTTCCTCAGCCTCCTCTGCCTCCTCAGCCTCCTTTGCCTCCTCAGCCTCCTCTGCCTCCTCTGCCTCCTCAGTCTCCTCAGCTTCCTCAGTCTCCTCTGCCTCCTCTGCCTCCTCTGCCTCCTCTGCCTCCTCAGTCTCCTCTGCCTCCTCAGTCTCCTCTGCCTCCTCAGTCTCCTCTGCCTCCTTTGCCTCCTCTGCTTCCTCAGTCTCCTCTGCCTCCTTTGCCTCCTCTGCCTCCTCTGTCTCCTCAGGTACTTCCATTATTACATCACCACAGCAGTAAAGACAGGCAGACAGTTGACTTCCATTATTACATCACCACAGTGGTAAATACAGGCAGGTAGTTGACTTCCATTATTATATCACCACAGCAGTAAAGACAGTCAGGTAGTTGACTTCCATTATTACATCACCACAGTGGTAAATACAGGCAGGTAGTTGACTTCCATTATTACATCACCACAGCAGTAAAGACAGGCAGACAGTTGACTTCCATTATTACATCACCACAGTAGTAAAGACAGGCAGGTAGTTGACTTCCATTATTATATCACCACAGCAGTAAAGACAGTCAGGTAGTTGACTTCCATTATTACATCACCACAGTGGTAAATACAGGCAGGTAGTTGACTTCCATTATTACATCACCACAGTGGTAAATACAGGCAGGTAGTTGACTTCCATTATTACATCACCACAGCAGTAAAGACAGTCAGGTAGTTGACTTCCATTATTACATCACCACAGCAGTAAAGACAGGCAGGTAGTTGACTTCCATTATTACATCACCACAGCAGTAAAGACAGGCAGGTAGTTGACTTCCATTATTACATCACCACAGCAGTAAAGACAGGCAGACAGTTGACTTCCATTATTACATCACCACAGTGGTAAATACAGGCAGGTAGTTGACTTCCATTATTATATCACCACAGCAGTAAAGACAGTCAGGTAGTTGACTTCCATTATTACATCACCACAGTGGTAAATACAGGCAGGTAGTTGACTTCCATTATTACATCACCACAGCGGTAAATACAGGCAGGTAGTTGACTTCCATTATTACATCACCACAGCAGTAAAGACAGTCAGGTAGTTGACTTCCATTATTACATCACCACAGCAGTAAAGACAGGCAGGTAGTTGACTTCCATTATTACATCACCACAGCAGTAAAGACAGGCAGGTAGTTGACTTCCATTATTACATCACCACAGCAGTAAAGACAGGCAGGTAGTTGACTTCCATTATTACATCACCACAGCAGTAAAGACAGGCAGGTAGTTGACTTCCATTATTACATCACCACAGCAGTAAAGACAGGCAGGTAGTTGACTTCCATTATTACATCACCACAGCTGTAAAGACAGGCAGGTAGTTGACTTCCATTATTACATCACCACAGCAGTAAAGACAGGCAGGTAGTTGACTTCCATTATTACATCACCACAGCAGTAAAGACAGGCAGGTAGTTGACTTCCATTATTACATCACCACAGCAGTAAAGACAGGCAGGTAGTTGACTTCCATTCATACAGAACATATGAAATGAAATATATGAACGGAATAGAGGGTTGAGTCATATTCCAGCCAGTTTAGAAGGTATCCAATCCATTCCCGTCTGCAGGAATGCCAGGTGCACAGAGTGAGACTACACATCACATCAAATGAGAACATCTGTGAAATGCTTCTGTCTGTTTATGGACATGCCAACCAGAACAACAGCAACGAGGCACATCAATAATAATATGATCCATTTAGCAGATGCCTTTATCCTACATGATTTACACAACTGTGTAATTTATACAACTGTGTATAGAGTGTACAAAACATTAAGAACACCTTCCTAATATTGAGTTGCCGCTCTCAGAACAGACTCAATTTGTCTGGGAGGGAGGGAGGGAGGGAGGGAGGGAGGGAGGGAGGGGAGGCAGGCAGGCAGGCAGGCAGGCAGGCAGGGAGGGAGACAGGCAGGGAGGCAGGCAGGCAGGCAGGCAGGCAGGCAGGCAGGCAGGCAGGGAGGCAGGCAGGCAGGCAGGCAGGCAGGCAGGCAGGCAGGCAGGGAGGGAGGGAGGGAGGGAGGGAGGGAGGGAGGGAGGGAGGGAGGGAGGGAGGGAGGGAGGGAGGCAGGCAGGGAGGCAGGAGGCAGGCAGGGAGGAGGGAGGGGAGGGAGGGAGGGAGGGAGGGAGGGAGGGAGGGAGGGGAGGCAGGCAGGCAGGCAGGCAGGCAGGCAGGGGAGGGAGGGAGGGAGGGAGGGAGGGAGGGAGGGAGGGAGGGAGGCAGGCAGGCAGGCAGGCAGGCAGGCAGGCAGGCAGGCAGGCAGGCAGGCAGGGAGGGAGGGAGGGAGGGAGGGAGGGAGGGAGGGAGGGAGGGAGGGAGGGAGGGAGGGAGGGAGGGAGGGAGGGAGGGAGGGAGGGAGGGAGGCAGGCAGGCAGGCAGGCAGGCAGGCAGGCAGGCAGGCAGGCAGGGAGGGAGGCAGGCAGGGAGGCAGGCAGGCAGGCAGGCAGGCAGGCAGGCAGGCAGGCAGGCAGGCAGGCAGGCAGGCAGGCAGGGAGGGAGGGAGACAGGCAGGGAGGCAGGCAGGCAGGCAGGCAGGCAGGCAGGCAGGCAGGGAGGGAGGGAGGGAGGGAGGGAGGGAGGCAGGGAGGCAGGCAGGGAGGGAGGCAGGCAGGGAGGGAGGGAGGGAGGGAGGGAGGGAGGGAGGGAGGGAGGGAGGGAGGGAGGGAGGAGGCAGGCAGGCAGGCAGGCAGGGAGGGAGGGAGGGAGGGAGGGAGGGAGGGAGGGAGGGAGGGAGGGAGGGAGGGAGGGAGGCAGGCAGGCAGGCAGGCAGGCAGGCAGGCAGGCAGGCAGGCAGGGGGAGGGAGGGAGGGAGGGGGAGGGAGGGAGGGAGGGAGGGAGGGAGGGAGGGAGGGAGGGAGGGAGGGAGGGAGGGAGGGAGGGAGGGAGGCAGGCAGGCAGGCAGGCAGGGAGGGAGGGAGGCAGGCAGGGAGGGAGACAGGCAGGCAGGGAGGCAGGGAGGCAGGGAGGGAGACAGGCAGGCAATGTTCGCCAGTACGGAGGTGTAGAAGCCGTGCAGAGCTGTTCATTATGCTGATAATGCTAATGACTCAGTCCCCACCTCACCAGAACTCCATCCCAAATGGCACCCTATCCACTATGTACAGTAGTGCACTACTTTAGGCCAGGGCCCATGGGGAATGGGCTGGCACTTGGGACACAACTCCCAGATTGCTGGGGCGTAGAGGAGGATATTTGCAATAACACAAAAGTACAGTTTTAGACGAGCCATAAAATCTACAAGCATCCAGATCATTTACAAACATATGGCACATTCCCTTGCAGGTCAACATATGGCAGTTTTACATTTTGATTAACTATGAATTTAGACAAAAACACAACAGCCTCCCTTCTCCTCCCTACTTTCCCTCCCCCCTTCTTCCATCTGTCACCACGGCAATGCTGCCTGCCTGCGAACGCTGAAGCTGTTGAGAATGATTGAAACAAACTGACACAAACCCACGAGGGTGAACAGACATAGCTTACAACATGGAGTTGCATTCCAAATGGCACCCTATTCCCTATATAGGGATCTGGTCAAAAGTAGTGCACTATATAGGGAATAGGGTGCCATTTGGGACGAAACCCCTGCTATTGTGGGTAGAGGTCTAGAGAGTAAACAGCAGCTCATTAAAAGAGGCAGTGAAGCAGAAAGAGAGAGGTGTTAATGTGGTCTAGCACCACTTCAGTGAAGCAGAAAGAGAGAGGTGTTAATGTGGTCTAGCACCACTTCAGTGAAGCAGAAAGAGAGAGGTGTTAATGTGGTCTAGCACCACTTCAGTGAAGCAGAAAGAGAGAGGTGTTAATGTGGTCTAGCACCACTTCAGTGAAGCAGAAAGAGAGAGGTGTTAATGTGGTCTAGCACCACTTCAGTGAAGCAGAAAGAGAGAGGTGTTAATGTGGTCTAGCACCACTTCAGTGAAGCAGAAAGAGAGAGGTGTTAATGTGGCCTAGCACCACTTCAGTGAAGCAGAAAGAGAGAGGTGTTAATGTGGTCTAGCACCACTTCAGTGAAGCAGAAAGAGAGAGGTGTTAATGTGGTCTAGCACCACTTCAGTGAAGCAGAAAGAGAGAGGTGTTAATGTGGCCTAGCACCACTTCAGTGAAGCAGAAAGAGGGAGGTGTTAATGTGGTCTAGCACCACTTCAGTGAAGCAGAAAGAGAGAGGTGTTAATGTGGCCTAGCACCACTTCAGTGAAGCAGAAAGAGAGAGGTGTTAATGTGGTCTAGCACCACTTCAGTGAAGCAGAAAGAGAGAGGTGTTAATGTGGCCTAGCACCACTTCAGTGAAGCAGAAAGAGAGAGGTGTTAATGTGGTCTAGCACCACTTCAGTGAAGCAGAAAGAGAGAGGTGTTAATGTGGTCTAGCACCACTTCAGTGAAGCAGAAAGAGAGAGGTGTTAATGTGGTCTAGCACCACTTCAGTGAAGCAGAAAGAGAGAGGTGTTAATGTGGTCTAGCACCACTTCAGTGAAGCAGAAAGAGAGAGGTGTTAATGTGGTCTAGCACCACTTCAGTGAAGCAGAAAGAGAGAGGTGTTAATGTGGTCTAGCACCACTTCAGTGAAGCAGAAAGAGAGAGGTGTTAATGTGGTCTAGCACCACTTCAGTGAAGCAGAAAGAGGGAGGTGTTAATGTGGTCTAGCACCACTTCAGTGAAGCAGAAAGAGAGAGGTGTTAATGTGGTCTAGCACCAATTCAGTGAAGCAGAAAGAGAGAGGTGTTAATGTGGCCTAGCACCACTTCGGTGAAGCAGAAAGAGGGAGGTGTTAATGTGGTCGAGCACCACTTCAGTGAAGCAGAAAGAGAGAGGTGTTAATGTGGCCTAGCACCACTTCAGTGAAGCAGAAAGAGAGAGGTGTTAATGTGGTCTAGCACCACTTCAGTGAAGCAGAAAGAAATCTGTGGTATCACATTGGGACAGATACACAACATGTAGTAGACATCAATCTGTGGTATCACATTGGGACAGATACACAACATGTAGTAGACATCAATCTGTGGTATCACTTTGGGACAGATACACAACAGGTAGTAGACATCAATCTGTGGTATCACTTTGGGACAGATACACAACATGTAGTAGACATCAATCTGTGGTATCACATTGGGACAGATACACAACATGTAGTAGACATCAATCTGTGGTATCACATTGGGACAGATACACAACATGTAGTAGACATCAATCTGTGGTATCACATTGGGACAGATACACAACATGTAGTAGACATCAATCTGTGGTATCACTTTGGGACAGATACACAACAGGTAGTAGACATCAATCTGTGGTATCACTTTGGGACAGATACACAACATGTAGTAGACATCAATCTGTGGTATCACATTGGGACAGATACACAACATGTAGTAGACATCAATCTGTGGTATCACTTTGGGACAGATACACAACATGTAGTAGACATCAATCTGTGGTATCACTTTGGGACAGATACACAACATGTAGTAGACATCAATCTGTGGTATCACATTGGGACAGATACACAACATGTAGTAGACATCAATCTGTGGTATCACTTTGGGACAGATACACAACATGTAGTAGACATCAATCTGTGGTATCACATTGGGACAGATACACAACATGTAGTAGACATCAATCTGTGGTATCACATTGGGACAGATACACAACATGTAGTAGACATCAATCTGTGGTATCACATTGGGACAGATACACAACATGTAGTAGACATCAATCTGTGGTATCACATTGGGACAGATACACAACATGTAGTAGACATCAATCTGTGGTATCACATTGGGACAGATACACAACATGTAGTAGACATCAATCTGTGGTATCACATTGGGACAGATACACAACATGTAGTAGACATCAATCTGTGGTATCACATTGGGACAGATACACAACATGTAGTAGACATCAATCTGTGGTATCACTTTGGGACAGATACACAACAGGTAGTAAACATCAATCTGTGGTATCACATTGGGACAGATACACAACATGTAGTAGACATCAATCTGTAGTATCACATTGACTGTTGGTGAAATATCTGCTACAGAAATATCCATATTGTAGTAGTTTATGCCAGGTCTCTCCAACCCTGTTCCTGGAGATCAACCCCACAAATATAACTAACCTGGTTCAGCTTAACAACCAGCTAATTATTAGAGTCAGGTGCACTAGATTAGGGTGGGGGGGAACCTACAGGAGGGTATCTCTACAGGAACAGGGTTGGAGTTCAAACCTACAGGACGGTTTCTCTACAGGAACAGGGTTAGAGTTAAAACCTACAGGAGGGTTTCTCTCCAGGAACAGGGTTGGAGTTAAAACCTACAGGACGGTTTCTCTACAGGAACAGGGTTAGAGTTAAAACCTACAGGAGGGTTTCTCTCCAGGAACAGGGTTGGAGTTAAAACCTACAGGAGGTTTTCACTCCAGGAACAGGGTTGGAGTTAAAACCTACAGGAGTGTGTCTCTACAGGAACAGGGTTAGAGTTAAAACCTACAGGAGGGTAGCTCTACAGGAACAGGGTTGGAGTTAAAACCTTACAGGAGGGTAGCTAAGTGTTAATTGGTGTAGCACCACTAATGAAACCAGTAAGGAACAGGGTTGGAGTTAAAACCTACAGGAGGGTAGTCTCTCCAGGAACAGGGTTGGAGTTAAAACCTACAGGAGGGTAGCTCTCTAGGAACAGGGTTGGAGTTAAAACCTACAGGAGGGTAGTTCTCTAGGAACAGGGTTAGAGAGCCCTGGCTTGTGGTATACAAAGTAATTTCTTATTTAGACTTCCAGTAAACTGTCCCTTGCCTAACCCCTGACCTAGAGAGAGCGACGATGGGAAAGCATAATGTTAACCCCGGGTGACCTGTCACTTGGAGGTCAACTGTTATAGCAGCTAATGTAACGGATGTGAAACGCTAGCTTAGTTAGCGGTGGTGTTCGCGCTAAATAGTGTTTCAATCGGTGGACGTTGGGACTTGCTCTGAGACCTGGGTAGCGATGGGGAAGATGCTTGTGTGTGTCAGTTGTTGATGTGTGCAGAGGGTCCCTGGTTCACGCCCGGGTATGGGCGAGGGACGGTCTAAAGTTGTTACACTAACAGAATCCTCTGCTGCGTAGTATTGCCAGACAGACGCAGTGATCTGAGTTCATGACAGCGTTCCGCACATTTAAACACTCTCTCTAATGGTCAGAGCTGTGGGGTGCAGGACCTGTAATGTCAAGGGAGGATTCTGTCAGAGCTGTGGGGTGCAGGACCTGTAATGTTAAGGGAGGATTCTGTCAGAGCTGTGGGGTGCAGGACCTGTAATGTCAAGGGAGGATTCTGTCAGAGCTGTGGGGTGCAGGACCTGTAATGTCAAGGGAGGATTCTGTCAGAGCTGTGGCCTGCAGGACCTGTAATGTCAAGGGAGGATTCTGTCAGAGCTGTGGGGTGCAGGACCTGTAATGTCAAGGGAGGATTCTGTCAGAGCTGTGGCGTGCAGGACCTGTAATGTCAACAGGGGAGGATTCTGTCAGAGCTGTGGCCTGCAGGACCTGTAATGTCAAGGAGGATTCTGTCAGAGCTGTGGGGTGCAGGACCTGTAATGTCAAGGGAGGATTCTATCAGAGCTGTGGCCTGCAGGACCTGTAATGTCAAGGGAGGATTCTGTCAGAGCTGTGGCCTGCAGGACCTGTAATGTCAAGGGAGGATTCTGTCAGAGCTGTGGGGTGCAGGACCTGTAATGTCAAGGGAGGATTCTATCAGAGCTGTGGGGTGCAGGACCTGTAATGTCAAGGGAGGATTCTATCAGAGCTGTGGGGTGCAGGACCTGTAATGTCAAGGGAGGATTCTATCAGAGCTGTGGGGTGCAGGACCTGTAATGTCAAGGGAGGATTCTGTCAGAGCTGTGGCCTGCAGGACCTGTAATGTTAAGGGAGGATTCTGTCAGAGCTGTGGCGTGCAGGACCTGTAATGTCAAGCAAGGAGGATTCTGTCAGAGCTGTGGCCTGCAGGACCTGTAATGTCAAGGGAGGATTCTATCAGAGCTGTGGCCTGCAGGACCTGTAATGTCAAGGGAGGATTCTATCAGAGCTGTGGGGTGCAGGACCTGTAATGTCAAGGGAGGATTCTATCAGAGCTGTGGGGCCTGCAGGACCTGTAATGTCAAGGGAGGATTCTGTCAGAGCTGTGGGGTGCAGGACCTGTAATGTCAAGGGAGGATTCTGTCAGAGCTGTGGCCTGCAGGACCTGTAATGTCAAGAGGAGGATTCTATCAGAGCTGTGGCCTGCAGGACCTGTAATGTCAAGGGAGGATTCTATCAGAGCTGTGGGGTGCAGGACCTGTAATGTCAAGGGAGGATTCTATCAGAGCTGTGGCCTGCAGGACCTGTAATGTCAAGGGAGGATTCTATCAGAGCTGTGGGGTGCAGGACCTGTAATGTCAAGGGAGGATTCTGTCAGAGCTGTGGCCTGCAGGACCTGTAATGTCAAGGGAGGATTCTGTCAGAGCTGTGGGGTGCAGGACCTGTAATGTCAAGGGAGGATTCTGTCAGAGCTGTGGCGTGCAGGACCTGTAATGTCAAGGGAGGATTCTGTCAGAGCTGTGGCGTGCAGGACCTGTAATGTCAAGGGAGGATTCTGTCAGAGCTGTGGCCTGCAGGACCTGTAATGTTAAGGGAGGATTCTGTCAGAGCTGTGGCGTGCAGGACCTGTAATGTCAAGGGAGGATTCTGTCAGAGCTGTGGCGTGCAGGACCTGTAATGTCAAGGGAGGATTCTGTCAGAGCTGTGGCCTGCAGGACCTGTAATGTCAAGGGAGGATTCTGTCAGAGCTGTGGGGTGCAGGACCTGTAATGTCAAGGGAGGATTCTGTCAGAGCTGTGGCCTGCAGGACCTGTAATGTCAAGGGAGGATTCTGTCAGAGCTGTGGCCTGCAGGACCTGTAATGTCAAGGGAGGATTCTGTCAGAGCTGTGGGGTGCAGGACCTGTAATGTCAAGGGAGGATTCTATCAGAGCTGTGGGGTGCAGGACCTGTAATGTCAAGGGAGGATTCTGTCAGAGCTGTGGCGTGCAGGACCTGTAATGTCAAGGGAGGATTCTGTCAGAGCTGTGGCCTGCAGGACCTGTAATGTTAAGGGAGGATTCTGTCAGAGCTGTGGCGTGCAGGACCTGTAATGTCAAGGGAGGATTCTGTCAGAGCTGTGGCGTGCAGGACCTGTAATGTCAAGGGAGGATTCTGTCAGAGCTGTGGCGTGCAGGACCTGTAATGTCAAGGGAGGATTCTATCAGAGCTGTGGGGTGCAGGACCTGTAATGTCAAGGGAGGATTCTGTCAGAGCTGTGGCCTGCAGGACCTGTAATGTTAAGGGAGGATTCTGTCAGAGCTGTGGCCTGCAGGACCTGTAATGTTAAGGGAGGATTCTGTCAGAGCTGTGGGGTGCAGGACCTGTAATGTCAAGGGAGGATTCTATCAGAGCTGTGGGGTGCAGGACCTGTAATGTCAAGGGAGGATTCTGTCAGAGCTGTGGCGTGCAGGACCTGTAATGTCAAGGGAGGATTCTGTCAGAGCTGTGGCCTGCAGGACCTGTAATGTTAAGGGAGGATTCTGTCAGAGCTGTGGCGTGCAGGACCTGTAATGTCAAGGGAGGATTCTGTCAGAGCTGTGGCCTGCAGGACCTGTAATGTTAAGGGAGGATTCTGTCAGAGCTGTGGCGTGCAGGACCTGTAATGTCAAGGGAGGATTCTGTCAGAGCTGTGGGGTGCAGGACCTGTAATGTCAAGGGAGGATTCTGTCAGAGCTGTGGGGTGCAGGACCTGTAATGTCAAGGGAGGATTCTGTCAGAGCTGTGGGGTGCAGGACCTGTAATGTCAAGGGAGGATTCTGTCAGAAGCTGCTGGTTTCCTTAGTAGTAAGGTTTTAGCTGTTAAACAAGTGATGCATTTTAAATAGTTTAATATATGTGTTATATACTGCAGTAGAAAGAGTCTATAAGAAGCTAAATTATTCATAAATGCATAAACTAAAAAGGAATATTGGACTAATCTAAATCGAAATTCTTTAAAGACAGTATTAAATAAATATCTTTATCTAATTGTATATTTCAGTTAATAAAACTGTAAATGAAAGAACTCGCAGAGCTCTTTTTTAATTTGTGGAAATACATATGGAAACATCTGGAAAATACTCCTCCAGGTTATATCTATAGACTCAGTACATCTCCAGGTTATATCTATAGACTCAGTACATCTCCAGGTTATATCTATAGACTCAGTACATCTCCAGGTTATATCTATAGACTCAGTACATCTCCAGGTTATATCTATAGACTCAGTACATCTCCAGGTTATATCTATAGACTCAGTACATCTCCAGGTTATATCTATAGACTCAGTACATCTCCAGGTTGTATCTATAGACTCAGTACATCTCCAGGTTATATCTATAGACTCAGTACATCTCCAGGTTATATCTATAGACTCAGTACATCTCCAGGTTATATCTATAGACTCAGTACATCTCCAGGTTATATCTATAGACTCAGTACATCTCCAGGTTGTATCTATAGACTCAGTACATCTCCAGGTTGTATCTATAGACTCAGTACATCTCCAGGTTATATCTATAGACTTAGTACATCTCCAAGTTATATCTATAGACTCAGTACATCTCCAGGTTATATCTATAGACTCAGTACATCTCCAGGTTATATCTATAGACTCAGTACATCTCCAGGTTATATCGATAGACGTAGTACATCTCCAGGTTATATCTATAGACTCAGTACATCTCCAGGTTATATCTATAGACTCAGTACATCCCCATGTTATATCTATAGACTCAGTACATCTCCAGGTTAGATCTATAGACTCAGTACATCTCCAGGTTATATCTATAGACTCAGTACATCTCCAGGTTATATCTAAAGACTCAGTACATCTCCAGGTTATATCTATAGACTCAGTACATCTCCAGGTTATATCTAAAGACTCAGTACATCTCCAGGTTATATCTATAGACTCAGTACATCTCCAGGTTATATCTATATACTCAGTACATCTCCAGGTTATATCTATAGACTCAGTACATCTCCAGGTTATATCTATAGACTCAGTACATCTCCAGGTTATATCTATAGACTCAGTACATCTCCAGGTTATATCTATAGACTCAGTAAATCTCCAGTTTATATCTATAGACTCAGTACATCTCCAGGTTATATCTATAGACTCAGTACATCTCCAGGTTATATCTATAGACTCAGTACATCTCCAGGTTATATCTATAGACTCAGTACATCTCCAGGTTATATCTATAGACTCAGTACATCTCCAGGTTATATCTATAGACTCAGTACATCTCCAGGTTATATCTATAGACTCCAGTTATACATCTCCAGGTTATATCTATAGACTCAGTACATCTCCAGGTTATATCTATAGACTCAGTACATCTCCAGGTTATATCTATAGACTCAGTACATCTCCAGGTTATATCTATAGACTCAGTACATCTCCAGGTTATATCTATAGACTCAGTACATCTCCAGGTTATATCTATAGACTCAGTACATCTCCAGGTTATATCTATAGACTCAGTACATCTCCAGGTTATATCTATAGACTCAGTACATCTCCAGGTTATATCTATAGACTCAGTACATCTCCAGGTTATATCTATAGACTCAGTACATCTCCAGGTTATATCTATAGACTCAGTACATCTCCAGGTTATATCTATAGACTCAGTACATCTCCAGGTTATATCTATAGACTCAGTACATCTCCAGGTTATATCTATAGACTCAGTACATCTCCAGGTTATATCTATAGACTCAGTACATCTCCAGGTTATATCTATAGACTTAGTACATCACACACACACACACACACACACACACACACACACACACACACACACACACACACACACACACAGAAACACACACACACACACACACACACACACACACACACACACACACACACACACACACACACACACACACACACACACACACACACACACACACACACACACACACACACACACACACACACACACACACACACACACACACACACACAGAAGGGAGGACGTGGTGGATCTGTTCTGTGTTGATGGGAGATGATGGGATGAAGAAGGAGAGGAGGGGTGTGGTTTCCCCCAACCCACCCACTCTCTCCCGACTCCCCCACCCCACTCTTCCCCCGGCTCCCCGCCACTCTCCCCCAACTCCCCCACCCCACTCTCCCCCGACTCCCCCACCCCACTCTCCCCCGCCCTCCCTGGTTGCCATGGGTGCCAGCACATCTGAAAGGTCTCACCGCACATAAATGGGATTAATGTAACGGCCCCATCGGCAATCATTAAACATTCTGTTTTAACCAACCGCAACCATAACACCAACACCACCACGAAAAATAAGCATTTCAATTTCTCCCATTTCTCCTGTTTTGTAAATGATTAAAAAGTCTGGAACATCTCCGAGGGGTGGATCTGGGAAAAAAGGAAGAAGAGGAATAGGATTGAAGCTGGATTGAAGCTGGATTGAAGCTGGCTGGAAGCTGGCTGGAAGCTGGATTGAAGCTGGATTGAAGCTGGCTGGAAGCTGGATTGAAGCTGGATTGAAGCTGGATTGAAGCTGGATTGAAGCTGGATTGAAGCTGGATTGAAGCTGGATTGAAGCTGGTTTGAAGCTGGATTGAAGCTGGATTGAAGCTGGATTGAAGCTGGATTGAAGCTGGATTGAAGCTGGTTTGAAGCTGGATTGAAGCTGGATTGAAGCTGGATTGAAGCTGGTTTGAAGCTGGATTGAAGCTGGATTGAAGTTGGTTTGAAGCTGGATTGAAGCTGGTTTGAAGCTGGTTTGAAGCTGGATTGGAGCTGGATTGAAGCTGGATTGAAGCTGGTTTGAAGCTGAGGGACATTCATGTAACAGGCTATAAGACGCTGAGGAATGAGGCTTTGTCTCTGGGGCCGAGTCCCAAACGGTACCCCCCTATTAGCTATGCAAATGCACTTCCTGGTTAAAAGAAGTGAACCACGTAGGAGAATAGGGTGCCATTTTGGGGATGCAGTCTCTCTCTTCATCCTTGGGAGTATGAAATCACAGCTTGTCAAGTTGTAATAGCTGTTTACCACATGCTGAGTGCAATTACACACACAGAGAGAGCCCTTCCTGCCACGAACTGCAAGACTCGTAGACTTTAGAGCACGGGCTTGTTGTTTTTTTGTTGTTGTTTCAACGGTTCCATTATGGGAGAGAATGAAACACCAAAATAAACTTAGCAAGCTTCCCTAGTAAAGTACTTTCAATATAGCATTTTCTGCAATGAACTCTCTGAACTCTGGACTCTCTGAACTCTGGACTCTCTGAACTCTGGACTCTCTGGACTGTCTGAACTCTGGACTGTCTGGACTCTCTGAACTCTGGACTCTCTGAACTCTGGACTCTCTGGACTCTCTGAACTCTGGACTGTCTGAACTCTCTGAACTCTGGACTCTCTGAACTCTGGACTCTCTGAACTCTGGACTCTGGACTCTCTGAACTCTGGACTCTCTGAACTCTGGACTCTCTGAACTCTGGACTCTGGACTCTCTGAATTCTGGACTCTCTGAACTCTGGACTCTCTGAACTCTGGACTGTCTGAACTCTCTGAACTCTGGACTCTCTGGACTCTCTGGACTCTCTGAACTCTGGACTCTCTGAACTCTGGACTCTCTGAACTCTGGACTCTCTGGACTCTCTGAACTCTGGACTCTCTGAACTCTGGACTCTCTGGACTCTCTGAACTCTCTGGACTCTCTGGACTCTCTGGACTCTCTGAACTCTGGACTCTCTGGACTCTCTGAACTCTCTGGACTCTCTGGACTCTCTGAACTCTGGACTCTCTGGACTCTGGACTCTCTGAACTCTGGACTCTCTGAACTCTGGACTCTCTGAACTCTGGACTCTCTGAACTCTGGACTCTCTGAACTCTGGACTCTCTGAACTCTGGACTCTCTGAACTCTCTGAACTCTGGACACTCTGGACTCTCTGAACTCTGGACTCTCTGAACTCTCTGGACTCTCTGAACTCTGGACTCTCTGAACTCTGGACTCTGGACTCTGGACTCTCTGAACTCTGGACTCTCTGAACTCTGGACTCTCTGGACTCTCTGGACTCTCTGAACTCTGGACTCTCTGAACTCTGGACTCTCTGAACTCTCTGAACTCTGGACTCTCTGAACTCTGGACTCTCTGAACTCTGGACTCTCTGAACTCTGGACTCTCTGGACTCTCTGAACTCTCTGAAATCTGGACTCTCTGAACTCTGGACTCTCTGGACTCTGGACTCTCTGAACTCTGGACTCTCTGAACTCTGGACTCTCTGAACTCTGGACTCTGAACTCTGGACTCTCTGGACTCTCTGAACTCTGGACTCTCTGGACTCTGGACTCTCTGAACTCTGGACTCTCTGAACTCTGGACTCTCTGGACTCTCTGAACTCTGGACTCTCTGAACTCTGGACTCTCTGGACTCTCTGAACTCTGGACTATCTGGACTCTCTGAACTCTGGACTCTCTGGACTCTCTGAACTCTGGACTCTCTGGACTCTCTGAACTCTGGACTCTCTGAAATCTCTGAACTCTGGACTCTCTGAACTCTGGACTCTCTGAACTCTCTGAACTCTGGACTCTCTGGACTCTCTGAACTCTGGACTCTCTGAACTCTGGACTCTCTGAACACTGAACTCTGGACTCTCTGGACTCTCTGAACTCTGAACTCTCTGAACTCTGGACTCTCTGAACTCTGGACTCTCTGAACACTGAACTCTCTGGACTCTCTGAACTCTGGACTCTCTGAACTCTGGACTCTCTGAACTCTGGACTCTCTGAACTCTCTGAACTCTGGACTCTCTGAACTCTATTGACTCTCTGAACTCTCTGAACTCTGGACTCTCTGAACTCTCTGAACTCTGGACTCTCTGAACTCTATTGACTCTCTGAACTCTCTGAACTCTGGACTCTCTGAACTCTATTGACTCTCTGAACTCTGGACTCTCTGAACTCTCTGAACTCTGGACTCTCTGAACACTCCGAACTCTATTGACTCTGTGAACTCTCTGAACTCTGGACTCTATTGACTCTCTGAACTCCATTGACTCTCTGAACTCTGGACTCTATTGACTCTCTGAACTCTGGACTCTATTGACTCTCTGAACTCTATTGACTCTCTGAACTCTGGACTCTATTGACTCTCTGAACTCTGGACTCTATTGACTCTCTGAACTCTATTGACTCTATTGACTCTCTGAACTCTATTGACTCTCTGAACTCTGGACGCTATTGACTCTCTGAACTCTATTGACTCTATTGACTCTCTGAACTCTGGACGCTATTGACTCTCTGAACTCTATTTACTCTATTGACTCTCTGAACTCTGGACGCTATTGACTCTCTGTACTCTCTGAACTCTCTGATAATACAGATTCACCACATATCATTACTAAATCAGGATAACTCAAAACAGTCTATATCAGATGAATGCTTAATGAATTTACACTATATATAAACAAACAGTATGTGGACATCCCTTCAATCTCCATAGACAAACATTGACCGTAGAATGGCCTTACTGAAGATCTCAGTGACTTTCAACGTTGCACCGTCATAGGATGCCACCAGTTTGTCAAATTTAGGCGCTGACAGAGCAGCCCCGGTCAACTGTAAGTGCTGTTAATATGAAGAGAAAACATCTAGGAGCAACAACGGCTCAGCCGCAAAGTGGTAAGCCACACAAGCTCAAAGAATGGACCTGCCGAATGCTGAAGCGCATAGCGCTTAAAAATCACCTGTCCTCAGTTGCAACACTCACTACCAAGTTCCAAACTGCCTCTGGAAGCAACGTCAGCACAAAAACTGATAATTGGGAGCTTCATGAAATGGGTTTCCATGGCCGAGCAGCCGAACACAAGCCTACGATTCTCCTGGATGCCAGGAGAACGCTACCTGCCCCAATCCATAGCACCAACTGTAAAGATTGGTGTAGGAGGAATAATGGTCTGGGGCTATTTTTCAAGGTTCAGGCTCCTTAGTTCCAGTGAAGGGAAACCTTAACGCAACCACATTCAATGACATTCTAGATGATTCTGTGCTTCCAACTTTGTGGCAACAGTTTGGGGAAGGCCCTTTCCTGTTTCAGCATGACAATGCCCCCCCGTGCACAAAGCGAGGTCCATACAGAAATGGTTTGTCGAGATCTGTGTGGAAGAACTTGACTGGCCTGCAAAGTGCCCTGACCTCAACCACATCAAACACCTTTGGGATGAATTGGAACGTCGACTGCGAGCCAGGCCTAAACGCCCAATATCAGTACCCGACCTCACTAATGCTCTTGTGGCTGAATGGAAGCAAGTCCCCGCAGCAATGTTCCAACATCTAGTGGAAAGCCATCCCAGAAGAGTGGAGGCTGTTATAGCAGCAAAGGGGGTGACCAACTCCATATTAACGCCAATGATTTTGGAAGGAGATGGTCAAAGAGCAGGTGTCCACATACTTTTGGTAAGGTAGGTGTATGTAAGGAACCAAACAGGAAGGGGATATGGTGTCAATGACCATCCGTTTGTGGCTGTGGCCCTGCGGTCGTGGTCATCTCTGTAGTGTTGAGAAAGATGTGGTAGAGTGTACGCACACTTTATATGGATGGAGTCACTATTGAACTAGCTTCCTACTCTTTAACCAATTATTATGCACATATCATCATCGATACAAATCCCCATGCATAGTCGTACAGTAATACATTAACTAGCGGCCCCTTAACTATGTCCAGAAGGCTTGTTGATACTACAAGGGCATATTTGATAGAGAAAATACTGGCAGATAAACAAATATAGAAACAACAAGCACTACTGGGAATTGGGGAACACTTGTTTAACTTCCTGTTATCAGTTAGTGTTTAACCTCCTCTTATCATAGTGTTGTATTTCCTCTTATCAGTTTGTGTTTAACCTCCTCTTATCATAGTGTTGTATTTCCTCTTATCAGTTAGTGTTTAACCTCCTCTTATCATAGTGTTGTATTTCCTCTTATCATAGTGTTGTATTTCCTCTTATCATAGTGTTGTATTTCCTCTTATCAGTTTGTGTTTAACCTCCTCTTATCATAGTGTTGTATTTCCTCTTATCATAGTGTTGTATTCCCTCTTATCAGTTTGTGTTTAACCTCCTCTTATCATAGTGTTGTATTTCCTCTTATCATAGTGTTTTATTTCCTCTTATCATAGTGTTGTATTTCCTCTTATCAGTTAGTGTTGTATTTCCTCTTATCATTGTGTTGTATTCCCTCTTATCAGTTTGTGTTTAACCTCCTCTTATCAGTTAGTGTTGTATTTCCTCTTATCATAGTGTTGTATTCCCTCTTATCAGTTTGTGTTTAACCTCCTCTTATCATAGTGTTGTATTTCCTCTTATCAGTTTGTGTTTAACCTCCTCTTATCATAGTGTTGTATTTCCTCTTATCATAGTGTTGTATTCCCTCTTATCAGTTTGTGTTTAACCTCCTCTTATCATAGTGTTGTATTTCCTCTTATCATAGTGTTTTATTTCCTCTTATCATAGTGTTGTATTTCCTCTTATCATAGTATTGTATTTCCTCTTATCATAGTGTTGTATTTCCTCTTATCAGTTAGTGTTGTATTTCCTCTAATCATAGTGTTGTATTCCCTCTTATCAGTTTGTGTTTAACCTCCTCTTATCATAGTGTTGTATTTCCTCTTATCATAGTGTTGTATTTCCTCTTATCATAGTATTGTATTTCCTCTTATCATAGTATTGTATTTCCTCTTATCATAGTGTTGTATTTCCTCTTATCAGTTAGTGTTGTATTTCCTCTTATCATAGTGTTGTATTTCCTCTTATCATAGTGTTGTCTTATCATAGTGTTGTATTTCCTCTCATCATAGTGTTGTATTTCCTCTTATCATAGTGTTGTATTTCCTCTTATCATAGTGTTGTATTCCCTCTTATCAGTTTGTGTTTAACCTCCTCTTATCATAGTGTTGTATTTCCTCTTATCATAGTGTTGTATTTCCTCTTATCATAGTATTGTATTTCCTCTTATCATAGTGTTGTATTCCCTCTTATCAGTTTGTGTTTAACCTCCTCTTATCATAGTGTTGTATTTCCTCTTATCATAGTGTTGTATTTCCTCTCATCATAGTGTTGTATTTCCTCTTATCATAGTATTGTATTTCCTCTTATCATAGTGTTGTATTTCCTCTTATCATAGTGTTTTATTTCCTCCTATCATAGTGTTGTATTTCCTCTTATCATAGTGTTGTATTTCCTCTTATCATAGTGTTGTATTTCCTCTTATCATAGTATTGTATTTCCTCTTATCATAGTGTTGTATTTCCTCTTATCAGTTAGTGTTGTATTTCCTCTTATCATAGTGTTGTATTTCCTCTTATCATAGCGTTGTATTTCCTCTTATCATAGTGTTTAACTTCCTCTTATCATAGTGTTTAACTTCATCTTATCATAGTGTTGTATTTCCTCTTATCATAGTGTTGTATTTCCTCTTATCAGTTAGTGTTTAACTTCCTCTTATCATAGTGTTTAACTTCATCTTATCATAGTGTTGTATTTCCTCTTATCATAGTGTTGTATTTCCTCTTATCATAGTGTTGTATTTCCTCTTATCATAGTATTGTATTTCCTCTTACCATAGTGTTGTATTTCCTCTTATCAGTTAGTGTTGTATTTCCTCTTATCATAGTGTTTAACTTCCTCTTATCATAGTGTTTAACTTCATCTTATCATAGTGTTGTATTTCCTCTTATCATAGTGTTTAACTTCCTCTTATCATAGTGTTGTATTTCCTCTTATCATAGTGTTGTATTTCCTCTTATCATAGTGTTGTATTTCCTCTTATCATAGTGTTTAACTTCCTCTTATCATAGTGTTGTATTTCCTCTTATCATAGTGTTTAACTTCCTCTTATCATAGTGTTGTATTTCCTCTTATCATAGTGTTTAACTTCCTCTTATCATAGTGTTGTATTTCCTCTTATCATAGTGTTGTATTTCCTCTTATCATAGTGTTGTATTTCCTCTTATCATAGTGTTTAACTTCCTCTTATCATAGTGTTGTATTTCCTCTTATCATAGTGTTTTATTTCCTCCTATCATAGTGTTGTATTTCCTCTTATCATAGTGTTGTATTTCCTCTTATCATAGTATTGTATTTCCTCTTATCATAGTGTTGTATTTCCTCTTATCAGTTAGTGTTGTATTTCCTCTTATCATAGTGTTGTATTTCCTCTTATCATAGCATTGTATTTCCTCTTATCATAGTGTTTAACTTCCTCTTATCATAGTGTTTAACTTCATCTTATCATAGTGTTGTATTTCCTCTTATCATAGTGTTGTATTTCCTCTTATCAGTTAGTGTTTAACTTCCTCTTATCATAGTGTTGTATTTCCTCTTATCATAGTGTTGTATTTCCTCTTATCATAGTGTTGTATTTCCTCTTATCATAGTGTTGTATTTCCTCTTATCATAGTGTTGTATTTCCTCTTATCATAGTGTTGTATTTCCTCTTATCATAGTGTTTAACTTCCTCTTATCATAGTGTTGTATTTCCTCTTATCATAGTGTTTAACTTCCTCTTATCAGTTAGTGTTTAACTTCCTCTTATCATAGTGTTGTATTTCCTCTTATCATAGTGTTTAACTTCCTCTTATCATAGTGTTGTATTTCCTCTCATCATAGTGTTGTATTTCCTCTCATCATAGTGTTGTATTTCCTCTTATCATAGTATTGTATTTCCTCTCATCATAGTGTTGTATTTCCTCTTATCATAGTGTTAAACTTCCTCTTATCATAGTGTTGTTTTTCCTCTTATCATAGTGTTGTATTTCCTCGTATCATAGTGTTGCATTTCCTCTTATCATAGTATTGTATTTCCTCTTATCATAGTGTTGTATTTCCTCTTATCATAGTGTTTAACTTCCTCTTATCATAGTGTTTTATTTCCTCCTATCATAGTGTTGTATTTCCTCTTATCATAGTGTTGTATTTCCTCTTATCATAGTGTTGTATTTCCTCTTATCATAGTATTGTATTTCCTCTTATCATAGTGTTGTATTTCCTCTTATCAGTTAGTGTTGTATTTCCTCTTATCATAGTGTTGTATTTCCTCTTATCATAGCGTTGTATTTCCTCTTATCATAGTGTTTAACTTCCTCTTATCATAGTGTTTAACTTCATCTTATCATAGTGTTGTATTTCCTCTTATCATAGTGTTGTATTTCCTCTTATCAGTTAGTGTTTAACTTCCTCTTATCATAGTGTTGTATTTCCTCTTATCATAGTGTTGTATTTCCTCTTATCATAGTGTTGTATTTCCTCTTATCATAGTATTGTATTTCCTCTTATCATAGTGTTGTATTTCCTCTTATCAGTTAGTGTTGTATTTCCTCTTATCATAGTGTTTAACTTCCTCTTATCATAGTGTTTAACTTCATCTTATCATAGTGTTGTATTTCCTCTTATCATAGTGTTTAACTTCCTCTTATCTAGTGTTGTATTTCCTCTTATCATAGTGTTGTATTTCCTCTTATCATAGTGTTGTATTTCCTCTTATCATAGTGTTGTATTTCCTCTTATCATAGTGTTGTATTTCCTCTTATCATAGTGTTGTATTTCCTCTTATCATAGTGTTTAACTTCCTCTTATCATAGTGTTGTATTTCATCTTATCATAGTGTTTAACTTCCTCTTATCAGTTAGTGTTTAACTTCCTCTTATCATAGTGTTGTATTTCCTCTTATCATAGTGTTTAACTTCCTCTTATCAGTTAGTGTTTAACTTCCTCTTATCATAGTGTTGTATTTCCTCTTATCATAGTGTTTAACTTCCTCTTATCAGTTAGTGTTTAACTTCCTCTTATCATAGTGTTGTATTTCCTCTTATCATAGTGTTTAACTTCCTCTTATCATAGTGTTGTATTTCCTCTTATCATAGTGTTGTATTTCCTCTTATCATAGTGTTGTATTTCCTCTTATCATAGTATTGTATTTCCTCTTATCATAGTGTTGTATTTCCTCTTATCATAGTGTTGTATTTCCTCTTATCATAGTATTGTATTTCCTCTTATCATAGTGTTGTATTTCCTCTTATCATAGTGTTTAACTTCCTCTTATCAGTTAGTGTTTAACTTCCTCTTATCATAGTGTTTAACTTCCTCTTATCATAGTGTTGTATTTCCTCTTATCATAGTGTTGTATTTCCTCTTATCATAGTGTTGTATTTCCTCTTATCATAGTGTTGTATTTCCTCTTATCATAGTGTTGTATTTCCTCTTATCATAGTGTTGTATTTCCTCTTATCATAGTGTTGTATTTCCTCTTATCATAGTGTTGTATTTCCTCTTATCATAGTGTTTAACTTCCTCTTATCATAGTGTTGTATTTCCTCTTATCATAGTGTTTAACTTCCTCTTATCAGTTAGTGTTTAACTTCCTCTTATCATAGTGTTGTATTTCCTCTTATCATAGTGTTTAACTTCCTCTTATCATAGTGTTGTATTTCCTCTCATCATAGTGTTGTATTTCCTCTCATCATAGTGTTGTATTTCCTCTTATCATAGTATTGTATTTCCTCTCATCATAGTGTTGTATTTCCTCTTATCATAGTGTTAAACTTCCTCTTATCATAGTGTTGTTTTTCCTCTTATCATAGTGTTGTATTTCCTCGTATCATAGTGTTGCATTTCCTCTTATCATAGTATTGTATTTCCTCTTATCATAGTGTTGTATTTCCTCTTATCATAGTGTTTAACTTCCTCTTATCATAGTGTTTTATTTCCTCCTATCATAGTGTTGTATTTCCTCTTATCATAGTGTTGTATTTCCTCTTATCATAGTGTTGTATTTCCTCTTATCATAGTATTGTATTTCCTCTTATCATAGTGTTGTATTTCCTCTTATCAGTTAGTGTTGTATTTCCTCTTATCATAGTGTTGTATTTCCTCTTATCATAGCGTTGTATTTCCTCTTATCATAGTGTTTAACTTCCTCTTATCATAGTGTTTAACTTCATCTTATCATAGTGTTGTATTTCCTCTTATCATAGTGTTGTATTTCCTCTTATCAGTTAGTGTTTAACTTCCTCTTATCATAGTGTTGTATTTCCTCTTATCATAGTGTTGTATTTCCTCTTATCATAGTGTTGTATTTCCTCTTATCATAGTATTGTATTTCCTCTTATCATAGTGTTGTATTTCCTCTTATCAGTTAGTGTTGTATTTCCTCTTATCATAGTGTTTAACTTCCTCTTATCATAGTGTTTAACTTCATCTTATCATAGTGTTGTATTTCCTCTTATCATAGTGTTTAACTTCCTCTTATCATAGTGTTGTATTTCCTCTTATCATAGTGTTGTATTTCCTCTTATCATAGTGTTGTATTTCCTCTTATCATAGTGTTGTATTTCCTCTTATCATAGTGTTGTATTTCCTCTTATCATAGTGTTGTATTTCCTCTTATCATAGTGTTTAACTTCCTCTTATCATAGTGTTGTATTTCATCTTATCATAGTGTTGTATTTCCTCTTATCAGTTAGTGTTGTATTTCCTCTTATCATAGTGTTGTATTTCCTCTTATCATAGCGTTGTATTTCCTCTTATCATAGTGTTTAACTTCCTCTTATCATAGTGTTTAACTTCATCTTATCATAGTGTTGTATTTCCTCTTATCATAGTGTTGTATTTCCTCTTATCAGTTAGTGTTTAACTTCCTCTTATCATAGTGTTGTATTTCCTCTTATCATAGTGTTGTATTTCCTCTTATCATAGTGTTGTATTTCCTCTTATCATAGTATTGTATTTCCTCTTATCATAGTGTTGTATTTCCTCTTATCAGTTAGTGTTGTATTTCCTCTTATCATAGTGTTTAACTTCCTCTTATCATAGTGTTTAACTTCATCTTATCATAGTGTTGTATTTCCTCTTATCATAGTGTTTAACTTCCTCTTATCATAGTGTTGTATTTCCTCTTATCATAGTGTTGTATTTCCTCTTATCATAGTGTTGTATTTCCTCTTATCATAGTGTTGTATTTCCTCTTATCATAGTGTTGTATTTCCTCTTATCATAGTGTTGTATTTCCTCTTATCATAGTGTTTAACTTCCTCTTATCATAGTGTTGTATTTCATCTTATCATAGTGTTTAACTTCCTCTTATCAGTTAGTGTTTAACTTCCTCTTATCATAGTGTTGTATTTCCTCTTATCATAGTGTTTAACTTCCTCTTATCAGTTAGTGTTTAACTTCCTCTTATCATAGTGTTGTATTTCCTCTTATCATAGTGTTTAACTTCCTCTTATCAGTTAGTGTTTAACTTCCTCTTATCATAGTGTTGTATTTCCTCTTATCATAGTGTTTAACTTCCTCTTATCATAGTGTTGTATTTCCTCTTATCATAGTGTTGTATTTCCTCTTATCATAGTGTTGTATTTCCTCTTATCATAGTATTGTATTTCCTCTTATCATAGTGTTGTATTTCCTCTTATCATAGTGTTGTATTTCCTCTTATCATAGTATTGTATTTCCTCTTATCATAGTGTTGTATTTCCTCTTATCATAGTGTTTAACTTCCTCTTATCAGTTAGTGTTTAACTTCCTCTTATCATAGTGTTTAACTTCCTCTTATCATAGTGTTGTATTTCCTCTTATCATAGTGTTGTATTTCCTCTTATCATAGTGTTGTATTTCCTCTTATCATAGTGTTGTATTTCCTCTTATCATAGTGTTGTATTTCCTCTTATCATAGTGTTGTATTTCCTCTTATCATAGTGTTGTATTTCCTCTTATCATAGTGTTGTATTTCCTCTTATCATAGTGTTTAACTTCCTCTTATCATAGTGTTGTATTTCCTCTTATCATAGTGTTTAACTTCCTCTTATCAGTTAGTGTTTAACTTCCTCTTATCATAGTGTTGTATTTCCTCTTATCATAGTGTTTAACTTCCTCTTATCATAGTGTTGTATTTCCTCTCATCATAGTGTTGTATTTCCTCTCATCATAGTGTTGTATTTCCTCTTATCATAGTATTGTATTTCCTCTCATCATAGTGTTGTATTTCCTCTTATCATAGTGTTAAACTTCCTCTTATCATAGTGTTGTTTTTCCTCTTATCATAGTGTTGTATTTCCTCGTATCATAGTGTTGCATTTCCTCTTATCATAGTATTGTATTTCCTCTTATCATAGTGTTGTATTTCCTCTTATCATAGTGTTTAACTTCCTCTTATCATAGTGTTTTATTTCCTCCTATCATAGTGTTGTATTTCCTCTTATCATAGTGTTGTATTTCCTCTTATCATAGTGTTGTATTTCCTCTTATCATAGTATTGTATTTCCTCTTATCATAGTGTTGTATTTCCTCTTATCAGTTAGTGTTGTATTTCCTCTTATCATAGTGTTGTATTTCCTCTTATCATAGCGTTGTATTTCCTCTTATCATAGTGTTTAACTTCCTCTTATCATAGTGTTTAACTTCATCTTATCATAGTGTTGTATTTCCTCTTATCATAGTGTTGTATTTCCTCTTATCAGTTAGTGTTTAACTTCCTCTTATCATAGTGTTGTATTTCCTCTTATCATAGTGTTGTATTTCCTCTTATCATAGTGTTGTATTTCCTCTTATCATAGTATTGTATTTCCTCTTATCATAGTGTTGTATTTCCTCTTATCAGTTAGTGTTGTATTTCCTCTTATCATAGTGTTTAACTTCCTCTTATCATAGTGTTTAACTTCATCTTATCATAGTGTTGTATTTCCTCTTATCATAGTGTTTAACTTCCTCTTATCATAGTGTTGTATTTCCTCTTATCATAGTGTTGTATTTCCTCTTATCATAGTGTTGTATTTCCTCTTATCATAGTGTTGTATTTCCTCTTATCATAGTGTTGTATTTCCTCTTATCATAGTGTTGTATTTCCTCTTATCATAGTGTTTAACTTCCTCTTATCATAGTGTTGTATTTCATCTTATCATAGTGTTTAACTTCCTCTTATCAGTTAGTGTTTAACTTCCTCTTATCATAGTGTTGTATTTCCTCTTATCATAGTGTTTAACTTCCTCTTATCAGTTAGTGTTTAACTTCCTCTTATCATAGTGTTGTATTTCCTCTTATCATAGTGTTTAACTTCCTCTTATCAGTTAGTGTTTAACTTCCTCTTATCATAGTGTTGTATTTCCTCTTATCATAGTGTTTAACTTCCTCTTATCATAGTGTTGTATTTCCTCTTATCATAGTGTTGTATTTCCTCTTATCATAGTGTTGTATTTCCTCTTATCATAGTATTGTATTTCCTCTTATCATAGTGTTGTATTTCCTCTTATCATAGTGTTGTATTTCCTCTTATCATAGTATTGTATTTCCTCTTATCATAGTGTTGTATTTCCTCTTATCATAGTGTTTAACTTCCTCTTATCAGTTAGTGTTTAACTTCCTCTTATCATAGTGTTTAACTTCCTCTTATCATAGTGTTGTATTTCCTCTTATCATAGTGTTGTATTTCCTCTTATCATAGTGTTGTATTTCCTCTTATCATAGTGTTTAACTTCCTCTTATCATAGTGTTGTATTTCCTCTTATCATAGTGTTTAACTTCCTCTTATCAGTTAGTGTTTAACTTCCTCTTATCATAGTGTTGTATTTCCTCTTATCATAGTGTTTAACTTCCTCTTATCAGTTAGTGTTTAACTTCCTCTTATCATAGTGTTGTATTTCCTCTTATCATAGTGTTTAACTTCCTCTTATCAGTTAGTGTTTAACTTCCTCTTATCATAGTGTTGTATTTCCTCTTATCATAGTGTTTAACTTCCTCTTATCATAGTGTTGTATTTCCTCTTATCATAGTGTTGTATTTCCTCTTATCATAGTGTTGTATTTCCTCTTATCATAGTGTTGTATTTCCTCTTATCATAGTGTTGTATTTCCTCTTATCATAGTGTTGTATTTCCTCTTATCATAGTGTTTAACTTCCTCTTATCATAGTGTTGTATTTCATCTTATCATAGTGTTTAACTTCCTCTTATCAGTTAGTGTTTAACTTCCTCTTATCATAGTGTTGTATTTCCTCTTATCATAGTGTTTAACTTCCTCTTATCAGTTAGTGTTTAACTTCCTCTTATCATAGTGTTGTATTTCCTCTTATCATAGTGTTTAACTTCCTCTTATCAGTTAGTGTTTAACTTCCTCTTATCATAGTGTTGTATTTCCTCTTATCATAGTGTTTAACTTCCTCTTATCATAGTGTTGTATTTCCTCTTATCATAGTGTTGTATTTCCTCTTATCATAGTGTTGTATTTCCTCTTATCATAGTATTGTATTTCCTCTTATCATAGTGTTGTATTTCCTCTTATCATAGTGTTGTATTTCCTCTTATCATAGTATTGTATTTCCTCTTATCATAGTGTTGTATTTCCTCTTATCATAGTGTTTAACTTCCTCTTATCAGTTAGTGTTTAACTTCCTCTTATCATAGTGTTTAACTTCCTCTTATCATAGTGTTGTATTTCCTCTTATCATAGTGTTGTATTTCCTCTTATCATAGTGTTGTATTTCCTCTTATCATAGTGTTTAACTTCCTCTTATCATAGTGTTGTATTTCCTCTTATCATAGTGTTTAACTTCCTCTTATCAGTTAGTGTTTAACTTCCTCTTATCATAGTGTTGTATTTCCTCTTATCATAGTGTTTAACTTCCTCTTATCAGTTAGTGTTTAACTTCCTCTTATCATAGTGTTGTATTTCCTCTTATCATAGTGTTTAACTTCCTCTTATCAGTTAGTGTTTAACTTCCTCTTATCATAGTGTTGTATTTCCTCTTATCATAGTGTTTAACTTCCTCTTATCATAGTGTTGTATTTCCTCTTATCATAGTGTTTAACTTCCTCTTATAAGTTAGTGTTTAACTTCCTCTTATCATAGTGTTGTATTTCCTCTCATCATAGTGTTTAACTTCCTCTTATCATAGTGTTGTATTTCCTCTTATCATAGTGTTTAACTTCCTCTTATCATAGTGTTGTATTTCCTCTTATCATAGTGTTTAACTTCCTCTTATCAGTTAGTGTTTAACTTCCTCTTATCATAGTGTTGTATTTCCTCTTATCAGTTAGTGTTGTATTTCCTCTTATCATAGTGTTGTATTTCCTCTTATCATAGTGTTTAACTTCCTCTTATCAGTTAGTGTTTAACTTCCTCTTATCATAGTGTTGTATTTCCTCTTATCATAGTGTTGTATTTCCTCTTATCATAGTATTGTATTTCCTCTTATCATAGTGTTGTATTTCCTCTTATCAGTTAGTGTTGTATTTCCTCTTATCATAGTGTTTAACTTCCTCTTATCATAGTGTTTAACTTCATCTTATCATAGTGTTGTATTTCCTCTTATCATAGTGTTTAACTTCCTCTTATCATAGTGTTGTATTTCCTCTTATCATAGTGTTGTATTTCCTCTTATCATAGTGTTGTATTTCCTCTTATCATAGTGTTGTATTTCCTCTTATCATAGTGTTGTATTTCCTCTTATCATGGTGTTGTATTTCCTCTTATCATAGTGTTGTATTTCCTCTTATCATAGTGTTGTATTTCCTCTTATCATAGTGTTTAACTTCCTCTTATCATAGTGTTGTATTTCATCTTATCATAGTGTTTAACTTCCTCTTATCAGTTAGTGTTTAACTTCCTCTTATCATAGTGTTGTATTTCCTCTTATCATAGTGTTTAACTTCCTCTTATCAGTTAGTGTTTAACTTCCTCTTATCATAGTGTTGTATTTCCTCTTATCATAGTGTTTAACTTCCTCTTATCAGTTAGTGTTTAACTTCCTCTTATCATAGTGTTGTATTTCCTCTTATCATAGTGTTTAACTTCCTCTTATCATAGTGTTGTATTTCCTCTTATCATAGTGTTGTATTTCCTCTTATCATAGTGTTGTATTTCCTCTTATCATAGTATTGTATTTCCTCTTATCATAGTGTTGTATTTCCTCTTATCATAGTGTTGTATTTCCTCTTATCATAGTATTGTATTTCCTCTTATCATAGTGTTGTATTTCCTCTTATCATAGTGTTTAATTTCCTCTTATCAGTTAGTGTTTAACTTCCTCTTATCATAGTGTTTAACTTCCTCTTATCATAGTGTTGTATTTCCTCTTATCATAGTGTTGTATTTCCTCTTATCATAGTGTTGTATTTCCTCTTATCATAGTGTTTAACTTCCTCTTATCATAGTGTTGTATTTCCTCTTATCATAGTGTTTAACTTCCTCTTATCAGTTAGTGTTTAACTTCCTCTTATCATAGTGTTGTATTTCCTCTTATCATAGTGTTTAATTTCCTCTTATCAGTTAGTGTTTAACTTCCTCTTATCATAGTGTTGTATTTCCTCTTATCATAGTGTTTAACTTCCTCTTATCAGTTAGTGTTTAACTTCCTCTTATCATAGTGTTGTATTTCCTCTTATCATAGTGTTTAACTTCCTCTTATCATAGTGTTGTATTTCCTCTTATCATAGTGTTTAACTTCCTCTTATATCAGTTAGTGTTTAACTTCCTCTTATCATAGTGTTGTATTTCCTCTATCATAGTGTTTAACTTCCTCTTATCATAGTGTTGTATTTCCTCTTATCATAGTGTTTAACTTCCTCTTATCATAGTGTTGTATTTCCTCTTATCATAGTGTTTAACTTCCTCTTATCAGTTAGTGTTTAACTTCCTCTTATCATAGTGTTGTATTTCCTCTTATCAGTTAGTGTTGTATTTCCTCTTATCATAGTGTTGTATTTCCTCTTATCATAGGGAGGGAGGGAGGGAGACAGGGAGGGAGACAGGGAGGGAGGCAGGCAGGGAGGCAGGGAGGGAGGGAGGGAGGCAGGGAGGCAGGGAGGCAGGCAGGGAGGCAGGGAGGCAGGCAGGCAGGGAGGCAGGCAGGCAGGGAGTGGATCTGACAGGTAGCAGTATTGTTATTTGTCTAAATGCTTCTCTGACATTCATCGTTTTAAATGTTAATTCACTCCACTTCCTCTTGTCGCCCCAGGCAGAATGGATTCCAGCAAAACTGAGATGAGTGAGGTCCTCAATCTCCACTAATTAAACAATATGACATCACTTTGCCTGGAAGCAACCGGGCCAGGCCCATTGCACTGTCTTGTTAGTTAGAGAGACTTTCGAGGCTTTGCTGATTACAGGGCATTAGTTCCCATAGGGATCCCTCAAGACTCAATCCTCGCACCACTGAAGGTTAAGCCAATCAGAACGTCCCCAGCTGCATACATGATGAATGAATGTCACTACAGAGCGACACACTACTGACTTCTGGAACTAACTTACACGACTGACTTCATGCTGTTGTTGATGTTACCTCTTACATTTACATTTACATTTAAGTCATTTAGCAGACGCTCTTATCCAGAGCGACTTACAAATTGGTGCATACACCTTATGACATCCAGTGGAACAGCCACTTTACAATAGTGCATCTAAATCTTTTTAGGGGGGGGGGTGAGAAGGATTACTTACCCTATCCTAGGTATTCCTTGAAGAGGTGGGGTTTCAGGTGTCTCCGGAAGGTGGTGATTGACTCCGCTGTCCTGGCGTCGTGAGGGAGTTTGTTCCACCATTGGGGGGCCAGAGCAGCGAACAGTTTTGACTGGGCTGAGCGGGAACTGTACTTCCTCAGTGGTAGGGAGGCGAGCAGGCCAGAGGTGGATGAACGCAGTGCCCTTGTTTGGGTGTAGGGCCTGATCAGAGCCTGGAGGTACTGAGGTGCCGTTCCCCTCACAGCTCCGTAGGCAAGCACCATGGTCTTGTAGCGGATGCGAGCTTCAACTGGAAGCCAGTGGAGAGAGCGGAGAGCGGGGTGACCTCTTGAGATCCTTATCCACTACTGATAAAGGTGAGATCCTTATCCACTACTGATAACGGTGAGATCCTTATCCACTACTGATAAAGGTGAGATCCTTATCCACTACTGATAAAGATGAGATCCTTATCCACTACTGATAAAGGATCCTTATCCACTACTGATAAAGCTTAGATCCTTATCCACTACTGATAACGGTGAGATCCTTATCCACTACTGATAAAGGTGAGATCCTTATCCACTACTGATAAAGGTGAGATCCTTATCCACTACTGATAAAGGTGAGATCCTTATCTACTACTAATAAAGGTAAGATCCTTATCCACTACTGATAAAGGTGAGATCCTTATCCACTACTGATAAAGGTAAGATCCTTATCCACTGCTGATAAAGGTGAGATCCTTATCCACTACTGATAAAGGTGAGATCCTTATCCACTACTGATAAAGGTAAGATCCTTATCCACTACTGATAAAGGATCCTTATCCACTACTGATAAAGGTAAGATACTTATCCACTACTGATAAAGGATCCTTATCCACTACTGATAAAGGTAAGATCCTTATCCACTACTGATAAAGGATCCTTATCCACTACTGATAAAGGTGAGATCCTTATCCACTACTGCTAAAGGTAAGATCCTTATCCACTACTGCTAAAGGATCCTTACCCACTACTGATAAAGGTGAGATCCTTATCCACTACTGCTAAAGGTAAGATCCTTATCCACTACTGCTAAAGGATCCTTATCCACTACTGGTAAAGATGAGATCCTTATCCACTACTGATAAAGGTGAGATCCTTATCCACTACTGATAAAGGTAAGATCCTTATCCACTACTGATAAAGGTGAGATCCTTATCCACTACTGATAAAGGATCCTTATCCACTACTGATAAAATATCCTCATCCACTACTGATAAAGGTGAGATCCTTATCCACTACTGATAAAGGTAAGATCCTTATCCACTACTGATAAAGGTAAGATCCTTATCCACTACTGATAAAGGTGAGATCCTTATCCACTACTGATAAAGGTAAGATCCTTATCCACTACTGATAAAGGTAAGATCCTTATCCACTACTGATAAAGGTGAGATCCTTATCCACTACTGATAAAGGTGAGATCCTTCTCCACTACTGATAAAGGATCATTATCCACTACTGACAAAGGTGATATCCTTATCCACTACTGATAAAGGTGAGATCCTTATCCACTACTGATAAAGGTGAGATCCTTATCCACTACTGGTAAAGGTGAGATCCTTATCCACTACTGATAAAGGTAAGATCCTTATCCACTACTGATAAAGGTGAGATCCTTATCCACTACTGATAAAGGTGAGACCCTTATCCACTACTGATAAAGGTGAGATCCTTATCCACTACTGATAAAGGTGAGATCCTTATCCACTACTGATAAAGGTGAGATCCTTATCCACTACTGATAAAGGTGAGATCCTTCTCCACTACTGATAAAGGTGAGATCCTTATCCACTACTGATAACGGTGAGATCCTTATCCACTACTGATAACGGTGAGATCCTTATCCACTACTGATAACGGTGAGATCCTTATCCACTACTGCTAAAGGTGAGATCCTTATCCACTACTGATAAAGGTGAGACCCTTATCCACTACTGATAACGGTGAGATCCTTATCCACTACTGATAACGGTGAGATCCTTATCCACTACTGATAAAGATGAGATCCTTATCCACTACTGATAAAGGATCCTTATCCACTACTGATAAAGGTTAGATCCTTATCCACTACTGATAACGGTGAGATCCTTATCTACTACTAATAAAGGTAAGATCCTTATCCACTACTGATAAAGGTGAGATCCTTATCCACTACTGATAAAGGTAAGATCCTTATCCACTACTGATAAAGGTTAGATCCTTATCCACTACTGATAAAGGATCCTTATCCACTACTGATAAAGGTGAGATCCTTATCCACTACTGATAAAGGTGAGATCCTTATCTACTACTAATAAAGGTAAGATCCTTATCCACTACTGATAAAGGTGAGATCCTTATCCACTACTGATAAAGGTAAGATCCTTATCCACTACTGATAAAGGTGAGATCCTTATCCACTACTGATAAAGGTGAGATCCTTATCCACTACTGATAAAGGTAAGATCCTTATCCACTACTGATAAAGGATCCTTATCCACTACTGATAAAGGTAAGATACTTATCCACTACTGATAAAGGATCCTTATCCACTACTGATAAAGGTAAGATCCTTATCCACTACTGATAAAGGATCCTTATCCACTACTGATAAAGGTGAGATCCTTATCCACTACTGCTAAAGGTAAGATCCTTATCCACTACTGCTAAAGGATCCTTACCCACTACTGATAAAGGTGAGATCCTTATCCACTACTGCTAAAGGTAAGATCCTTATCCACTACTGCTAAAGGATCCTTATCCACTACTGGTAAAGATGAGATCCTTATCCACTACTGATAAAGGTGAGATCCTTATCCACTACTGATAAAGGTAAGATCCTTATCCACTACTGATAAAGGTGAGATCCTTATCCACTACTGATAAAGGTAAGATCCTTATCCACTACTGATAAAGGTAAGATCCTTATCCACTACTGATAAAGGTGAGATCCTTATCCACTACTGATAAAGGTGAGATACTTCTCCACTACTGATAAAGGATCCTTATCCACTACTGACAAAGGTGATATCCTTATCCACTACTGATAAAGGTGAGATCCTTATCCACTACCGATAAAGGTGAGATCCTTATCCACTACTGGTAAAGGTGAGATCCTTATCCACTACTGATAAAGGTAAGATCCTTATCCACTACTGATAAAGGTGAGATCCTTATCCACTACTGATAAAGGTGAGATCCTTATCCACTACTGATAAAGGTGAGATCCTTATCCACTACTGATAAAGGTGAGATCCTTATCCACTACTGATAAAGGTGAGATCCTTATCCACTACTGATAAAGGTGAGATCCTTATCCACTACTGATAAAGGTGAGATCCTTATCCACTACTGATAACGGTGAGATCCTTATCCACTACTGATAAAGGTGAGATCCTTATCCACTACTGATAAAGGTGAGATCCTTATCCACTACTGATAAAGGTGAGATCCTTATCCACTACTGATAAAGGTGAGATCCTTATCCACTACTGATAAAGATGAGATCCTTATCCACTACTGATAAAGGATCCTTATCCACTACTGATAAAGGTTAGATCCTTATCCACTACTGATAACGGTGAGATCCTTATCCACTACTGATAAAGGTGAGATCCTTATCCACTACTGATAAAGGTGAGATCCTTATCCACTACTGATAAAGGTGAGATCCTTATCTACTAGTAATAAAGGTAAGATCCTTATCCACTACTGATAAAGGTGAGATCCTTATCCACTACTGATAAAGGTAAGATCCTTATCCACTACTGATAAAGGTGAGATCCTTATCCACTACTGATAAAGGTGAGATCCTTATCCACTACTGATAAAGGTAAGATCCTTATCCACTACTGATAAAGGATCCTTATCCACTACTGATAAAGGTGAGATCCTTATCCACTACTGCTAAAGGTAAGATCCTTATCCACTACTGCTAAAGGATCCTTACCCACTACTGATAAAGGTGAGATCCTTATCCACTACTGCTAAAGGTAAGATCCTTATCCACTACTGCTAAAGGATCCTTATCCACTACTGGTAAAGATGAGATCCTTATCCACTACTGATAAAGGTGAGATCCTTATCCACTACTGATAAAGGTAAGATCCTTATCCACTACTGATAAAGGTGAGATCCTTATCCACTACTGATAAAGGTAAGATCCTTATCCACTACTGATAAAGGTAAGATCCTTATCCACTACTGATAAAGGTGAGATCCTTATCCACTACTGATAAAGGTGAGATCCTTCTCCACTACTGATAAAGGATCCTTATCCACTACTGACAAAGGTGATATCCTTATCCACTACTGATAAAGGTGAGATCCTTATCCACTACTGATAAAGGTGAGATCCTTATCCACTACTGGTAAAGGTGAGATCCTTATCCACTACTGATAAAGGTGAGATCCTTATCCACTACTGATAAAGGTGAGATCCTTATCCACTACTGATAAAGGTGAGATCCTTATCCACTACTGATAAAGGTGAGATCCTTATCCACTACTGATAAAGGTGAGATCCTTATCCACTACTGATAAAGGTGAGATCCTTCTCCACTACTGATAAAGGTGAGATCCTTATCCACTACTGATAACGGTGAGATCCTTATCCACTACTGATAAAGGTGAGATCCTTATCCACTACTGATAAAGGTGAGATCCTTATCCACTACTGATAAAGGTGAGATCCTTAGCCACTACTGATAACGGTGAGATCCTTATCCACTACTGATAAAGATGAGATCCTTATCCACTACTGATAAAGGATCCTTATCCACTACTGATAAAGGTTAGATCCTTATCCACTACTGATAACGGTGAGATCCTTATCCACTACTGATAAAGGTGAGATCCTTATCCACTACTGATAAAGGTGAGATCCTTATCCACTACTGATAAAGGTGAGATCCTTATCTACTAGTAATAAAGGTAAGATCCTTATCCACTACTGGTAAAGATGAGATCCTTATCCACTACTGATAAAGGTGAGATCCTTATCCACTACTGATAAAGGTAAGATCCTTATCCACTACTGATAAAGGTGAGATCCTTATCCACTACTGATAAAGGTAAGATCCTTATCCACTACTGATAAAGGATCCTTATCCACTACTGATAAAGGTGAGATCCTTATCCACTACTGCTAAAGGAAAGATCCTTATCCACTACTGCTAAAGGATCCTTACCCACTACTGATAAAGGTGAGATCCTTATCCACTACTGCTAAAGGTAAGATCCTTATCCACTACTGCTAAAGGATCCTTATCCACTACTGGTAAAGATGAGATCCTTATCCACTACTGATAAAGGTGAGATCCTTATCCACTACTGATAAAGGTGAGATCCTTATCCACTACTGATAAAGGTGAGATCCTTATCCACTACTGATAAAGATGAGATCCTTATCCACTACTGATAAAGGTGAGATTCTTATCCACTACTGATAACGGTGAGATCCTTATCCACTACTGATAAAGGTGAGATCCTTATCCACTACTGATAAAGGATCCTTATCCACTACTGACAAAGGTGATATCCTTATCCACTACTGATAAAGGTGAGATCCTTATCCACTACTGATAAAGGTGAGACCCTTATCCACTACTGATAAAGGTGAGATCCTTATCCACTACTGATAAAGGTGAGACCCTTATCCACTACTGATAAAGGTGAGATCCTTATCCACTACTGATAAAGGTGAGATCCTTATCCACTACTGATAAAGGTGAGATCCTTATCCACTACTGATAAAGGTGAGATCCTTATCCACTACTGATAAAGGTGAGATCCTTATCCACTACTGATAAAGGTGAGATCCTTATCCACTACTGATAAAGGTGAGATCCTTATCCACTACTGATAACGGTGAGATCCTTATCCACTACTGATAAAGGTGAGATCCTTATCCACTACTGATAAAGGTGAGATCCTTATCCACTACTGATAAAGGTGAGATCCTTATCCACTACTGATAACGGTGAGATCCTTATCCACTACTGATAAAGATGAGATCCTTATCCACTACTGATAAAGGATCCTTATCCACTACTGATAAAGGTTAGATCCTTATCCACTACTGATAACGGTGAGATCCTTATCCACTACTGATAAAGGTGAGATCCTTATCCACTACTGATAAAGGTGAGATCCTTATCCACTACTGATAAAGGTGAGATCCTTATCTACTAGTAATAAAGGTAAGATCCTTATCCACTACTGATAAAGGTGAGATCCTTATCCACTACTGATAAAGGTAAGATCCTTATCCACTACTGATAAAGGTGAGATCCTTATCCACTACTGATAAAGGTGAGATCCTTATCCACTACTGATAAAGGTAAGATCCTTATCCACTACTGATAAAGGATCCTTATCCACTACTGATAAAGGTAAGATACTTATCCACTACTGATAAAGGATCCTTATCCACTACTGATAAAGGTAAGATCCTTATCCACTACTGATAAAGGATCCTTATCCACTACTGATAAAGGTGAGATCCTTCTCCACTACTGATAAAGGTGAGATCCTTATCCACTACTGATAACGGTGAGATCCTTATCCACTACTGATAAAGGTGAGATCCTTATCCACTACTGATAAAGGTGAGATCCTTATCCACTACTGATAAAGGTGAGATCCTTATCCACTACTGATAACGGTGAGATCCTTATCCACTACTGATAAAGTGAGATCCTTATCCACTACTGATAAAGGTGAGATCCTTATCCACTACTGATAAAGGTGAGATCCTTATCCACTACTGATAAAGGTGAGATCCTTATCCACTACTGATAAAGGTGAGATCCTTATCCACTACTGATAAGGTGAGGTAATAAAGGTAAGATCCTTATCCACTACTGATAAAGGTGAGATCCTTATCCACTACTGATAAAGGTAAGATCCTTATCCACTACTGATAAAGGTGAGATCCTTATCCACTACTGATAAAGGTGAGATCCTTATCCACTACTGATAAAGGTAAGATCCTTATCCACTACTGATAAAGGATCCTTATCCACTACTGATAAAGGTGAGATCCTTATCCACTACTGCTAAAGGTAAGATCCTTATCCACTACTGCTAAAGGATCCTTACCCACTACTGATAAAGGTGAGATCCTTATCCACTACTGCTAAAGGTAAGATCCTTATCCACTACTGCTAAAGGATCCTTATCCACTACTGGTAAAGATGAGATCCTTATCCACTACTGATAAAGGTGAGATCCTTATCCACTACTGATAAAGGTAAGATCCTTATCCACTACTGATAAAGGTGAGATCCTTATCCACTACTGATAAAGGTAAGATCCTTATCCACTACTGATAAAGGTAAGATCCTTATCCACTACTGATAAAGGTGAGATCCTTATCCACTACTGATAAAGGTGAGATACTTCTCCACTACTGATAAAGGATCCTTATCCACTACTGATAAAGGTGAGATCCTTATCCACTACTGATAAAGGTGAGATCCTTATCCACTACTGATAAAGGTGAGATCCTTATCCACTACTGATAAAGGTGAGATCCTTATCCACTACTGATAAAGGTAAGATCCTTATCCACTACTGATAAAGGTGAGATCCTTATCCACTACTGATAAAGGTAAGATCCTTATCCACTACTGATAAAGGTGAGATCCTTATCCACTACTGATAAAGGTGAGATCCTTATCCACTACTGATAAAGGTGAGATCCTTATCCACTACTGATAAAGGTGAGATCCTTATCCACTACTGATAAAGGTGAGATCCTTATCCACTACTGATAAAGGTGAGATCCTTATCCACTACTGATAAAGGTGAGATCCTTATCCACTACTGATAAAGGTGAGATCCTTATCCACTACTGATAAAGGTGAGATCCTTATCCACTACTGATAAAGGTGAGATCCTTATCCACTACTGATAAAGATGAGATCCTTATCCACTACTGATAAAGGATCCTTATCCACTACTGATAAAGGTTAGATCCTTATCCACTACTGATAACGGTGAGATCCTTATCCACTACTGATAAAGGTGAGATCCTTATCCACTACTGATAAAGGTGAGATCCTTATCCACTACTGATAAAGGTGAGATCCTTATCTACTAGTAATAAAGGTAAGATCCTTATCCACTACTGATAAAGGTGAGATCCTTATCCACTACTGATAAAGGTAAGATCCTTATCCACTACTGATAAAGGTGAGATCCTTATCCACTACTGATAAAGGTGAGATCCTTATCCACTACTGATAAAGGTAAGATCCTTATCCACTACTGATAAAGGATCCTTATCCACTACTGATAAAGGTGAGATCCTTATCCACTACTGCTAAAGGTAAGATCCTTATCCACTACTGCTAAAGGATTATCCACTACTGATAAAGGTGAGATCCTTATCCACTACTGCTAAAGGTAAGATCCTTATCCACTACTGATAAAGTGAGATCCTTATCCACTACTGATCCTTATCCACTACTGATAAAGGTGAGATCCTTATCCACTACTGATAAAGGTAAGATCCTTATCCACTACTGATAAAGGTGAGATCCTTATCCACTACTGATAAAGGTAAGATCCTTATCCACTACTGATAAAGGTGAGATCCTTATCCACTACTGATAAAGGTGAGATCCTTATCCACTACTGATAAAGGTGAGATCCTTATCCACTACTGATAAAGGATCCTTATCCACTACTGATAAAGGTAATATCCTTATCCACTACTGATAAAGGTGAGATCCTTATCCACTACTGATAAAGGTGAGATCCTTATCCACTACTGGTAAAGATGAGATCCTTATCCACTACTGATAAAGGTAAGATCCTTATCCACTACTGATGAAGGTGATATCCTTATCCACTACTGATAAAGGTGAAATCCTTATCCACTACTGATAAAGGTAAGATCCTTATCCACTACTGATAAAGGTGAGATCCTTATCCACTACTGATAAAGGTGAGATCCTTATCCACTACTGATAAAGGTGAGAGATCCACTACTGATAAAGGTGAGATCCTTATCCACTACTGATAAAGGTGAGATCCTTATCCACTACTGCTAAAGGTGAGATCCTTATCCACTACTGATAAAGGTGAGATCCTTATCCACTACTGATAACGGTGAGATCCTTATCCACTACTGATAACGGTGAGATCCTTATCCACTACTGATAAAGATGAGATCCTTATCCACTACTGATAAAGGATCCTTATCCACTACTGATAAAGGTTAGATCCTTATCCACTACTGATAACGGTGAGATCCTTATCCACTACTGATAAAGGTGAGATCCTTATCCACTACTGATAAAGGTGAGATCCTTATCCACTACTGATAAAGGTGAGATCCTTATCTACTACTAATAAAGGTAAGATCCTTATCCACTACTGATAAAGGTGAGATCCTTATCCACTACTGATAAAGGTAAGATCCTTATCCACTACTGATAAAGGTGAGATCCTTATCCACTACTGATAAAGGTGAGATCCTTATCCACTACTGATAAAGGTAAGATCCTTATCCACTACTGATAAAGGATCCTTATCCACTACTGATAAAGGTAAGATACTTATCCACTACTGATAAAGGATCCTTATCCACTACTGATAAAGGTAAGATCCTTATCCACTACTGATAAAGGATCCTTATCCACTACTGATAAAGGTGAGATCCTTATCCACTACTGCTAAAGGTAAGATCCTTACCCACTACTGCTAAAGGATCCTTACCCACTACTGATAAAGGTGAGATCCTTATCCACTACTGCTAAAGGTAAGATCCTTATCCACTACTGCTAAAGGATCCTTATCCACTACTGGTAAAGATGAGATCCTTATCCACTACTGATAAATGTGAGATCCTTATCCACTACTGATAAAGGTAAGATCCTTATCCACTACTGATAAAGGTGAGATCCTTATCCACTACTGATAAAATATCCTTATCCACTACTGATAAAGGTGAGATCCTCATCCACTACTGATAAAGGTAAGATCCTTATCCACTACTGATAAAGGTAAGATCCTTATCCACTACTGATAAAGGTGAGATCCTTATCCACTACTGATAAAGGTAAGATCCTTATCCACTACTGATAAAGATAAGATCCTTATCCACTACTGATAAAGGTGAGATCCTTATCCACTACTGATAAAGGTGAGATCCTTCTCCACTACTGATAAAGGATCCTTATCCACTACTGACAAAGGTGATATCCTTATCCACTACTGATAAAGGTGAGATCCTTATCCACTACTGATAAAGGTGAGATCCTTATCCACTACTGATAAAGGTGAGATCCTTATCCACTACTGAGGTAAGATCCTTATCCAACTGATAAAGGTGAGATCCTTATCCACTACTGATAAAGGTGAGACCCTTATCCACTACTGATAAAGGTGAGATCCTTATCCACTACTGATAAAGGTGAGATCCTTATCCACTACTGATAAAGGTGAGATCCTTATCCACTACTGATAAAGGTGAGATCCTTATCCACTACTGATAAAGGTGAGATCCTTATCCACTACTGATAAGGTGAGATCCTTATCCACTACTGATAACGGTGAGATCCTTATCCACTACTGATAAAGGTGAGATCCTTATCCACTACTGATAAAGGTGAGATCCTTATCCACTACTGATAAAGGTGAGATCCTTATCCACTACTGATAACAGTGAGATCCTTATCCACTACTGATAAGGTGAGATCCTTATCCACTACTGATAAAGGTGAGATCCTTATCCACTACTGATAACGGTGAGATCCTTATCCACTACTGATAACGGTGAGATCCTTATCCACTACTGATAAAGGTGAGATCCTTATCCACTACTGATAAAGGTGAGATCCTTATCCACTACTGATAAAGTGAGATCCTTATCCACTACTGATAAGGTGAGATCCTTATCCACTACTGATAAAGGATCCTTATCCACTACTGATAAAGGTTGAGATCCTTATCCACTACTGATAAACGGTGAGATCCTTATCCACTACTGATAAAGGTGAGATCCTTATCCACTACTGATAAAGGTGAGATCCTTATCCACTACTGATAAAGGTGAGATCCTTATCTACTACTAATAAAGGTAAGATCCTTATCCACTACTGATAAAGGTGAGATCCTTATCCACTACTGATAAAGGTAAGATCCTTATCCACTACTGATAAAGGTGAGATCCTTATCCACTACTGATAAAGGTGAGATCCTTATCCACTACTGATAAAGGTAAGATCCTTATCCACTACTGATAAAGGATCCTTATCCACTACTGATAAAGGTAAGATACTTATCCACTACTGATAAAGGATCCTTATCCACTACTGATAACGGTGAGATCCTTATCCACTACTGATAAAGGATCCTTATCCACTACTGATAAAGGATCCTTATCCACTACTGATAAAGGTAAGATCCTTATCCACTACTGCTAAAGGATCCTTATCCACTACTGATAAAGGTGATATCCACTACTGCTAAAGGTAAGATCCTTATCCACTACTACTTATCCAACTGGTAAAGATGAGATCCTTATCCACTACTGATAAAGGTGAGATCCTTATCCACTACTGATAAAGGTAAGATCCTTATCCACTACTGATAAAGGTGAGATCCTTATCCACTACTGATAAAGGATCCTTATCCACTACTGATAAAATATCCTTATCCACTACTGATAAAGGTGAGATCCTTATCCACTACTGATAAAGGTAAGATCCTTATCCACTACTGATAAAGGTAAGATCCTTATCCACTACTGATAAAGGTGAGATCCTTATCCACTACTGATAAAGGTAAGATCCTTATCCACTACTGATAAAGATAAGATCCTTATCCACTACTGATAAAGGTGAGATCCTTATCCACTACTGATAAAGGTGAGATCCTTATCCACTACTGATAAAGGATCCTTATCCACTACTGATAAAGGTGATATCCTTATCCACTACTGATAAAGGTGAGATCCTTATCCACTACTGATAAAGGTGAGATCCTTATCCACTACTGATAAAGGTGAGATCCTTATCCACTACTGATAAAGGATCCTTATCCACTACTGATAAAATATCCTTATCCACTACTGATAAAGGTGAGATCCTTATCCACTACTGATAAAGGTGAGATCCTTATCCACTACTGATAAAGGTGAGATCCTTATCCACTACTGATAAAGGTGAGATCCTTATCCACTACTGATAAAGGTGAGATCCTTATCCACTACTGATAAAGGTGAGATCCTTATCCACTACTGATAACGGTGAGATCCTTATCCACTACTGATAACGGTGAGATCCTTATCCACTACTGATAAAGGTGAGATCCTTATCCACTACTGCTAAAGGTGAGATCCTTATCCACTACTGATAAAGGTGAGATCCTTATCCACTACTGATAACAGTGAGATCCTTATCCACTACTGATAACGGTGAGATCCTTATCCACTACTGATAAAGGTGAGATCCTTATCCACTACTGATAACGGTGAGATCCTTATCCACTACTGATAACGGTGAGATCCTTATCCACTACTGATAAAGGTGAGATCCTTATCCACTACTGATAAAGGTGAGATCCTTATCCACTACTGATAACAGTGAGATCCTTATCCACTACTGATAAGGTGAGATCCTTATCCACTACTGATAAAGGTGAGATCCTTATCCACTACTGATAAAGGTGAGATCCTTATCCACTACTGATAAAGGTGAGATCCTTATCCACTACTGATAAAGGTGAGATCCTTATCCACTACTGATAAAGGTGAGATCCTTATCCACTACTGATAACTGATAAAGGTGAGATCCTTATCCACTACTGATAAAAAGATCCTTATCCACTACTGATAAAGGATCCTTATCCACTACTGATAAAGGGAGATCCTTATCCACTACTGATAACGGTGAGATCCTTATCCACTACTGATAAAGGTGAGATCCTTATCCACTACTGATAAAGGTGAGATCCTTATCCACTACTGATAAAGGTGAGATCCTTATCTACTACTAATAAAGGTAAGATCCTTATCCACTACTGATAAAGGTGAGATCCTTATCCACTACTGATAAAGGTCCACTAGATCCTTATCCACTACTGATAAAGGTGAGATCCTTATCCACTACTGATAAAGGTGAGATCCTTATCCACTACTGATAAAGGTAAGATCCTTATCCACTACTGATAAAGGATCCTTATCCACTACTGATAAAGGTAAGATACTTATCCACTACTGATAAAGGATCCTTATCCACTACTGATAAAGGTAAGATCCTTATCCACTACTGATAAAGGATCCTTATCCACTACTGATAAAGGTGAGATCCTTATCCACTACTGCTAAAGGTAAGATCCTTATCCACTACTGCTAAAGGATCCTTATCCACTACTGATAAAGGTAAGATCCTTTTCCACTACTGATAAAGGATCCTTATCCACTACTGATAAAGGTGAGATCCTTATCCACTACTGGTAAAGATGAGATCCTTATCCACTACTGATAAAGGTAAGATCCTTATCCACTACTGATGAAGGTGATATCCTTATCCACTACTGATAAAGGTGAAATCCTTATCCACTACTGATAAAGGTAAGATCCTTATCCACTACTGATAAAGGTGAGATCCTTATCCACTACTGATAAAGGTAAGATCCTTATCCACTACTGATAAAGGTAAGATCCTTATCCACTACTGATAAAGGTGAGATCCTTATCCACTACTGATAAAGGTAAGATCCTTATCCACTACTGATAAAGGTAAGATCCTTATCCACTACTGATAAAGGTGAGATCCTTATCCACTACTGATAAAGGTGAGATCCTTATCCACTACTGATAAAGGATCCTTATCCACTACTGACAAAGGTGATATCCTTATCCACTACTGATAAAGGTGAGATCCTTATCCACTACTGATAAAGGTGAGATCCTTATCCACTACTGGTAAAGGTGAGATCCTTATCCACTACTGATAAAGGTAAGATCCTTATCCACTACTGATAAAGGTGAGATCCTTATCCACTACTGATAAATGTGAGACCCTTATCCACTACTGATAAAGGTGAGATCCTTATCCACTACTGATAAAGGTGAGATCCTTATCCACTACTGGTAAAGGTGAGATCCTTATCCACTACTGATAAAGGTGAGATCCTTCTCCACTACTGATAAAGGTGAGATCCTTATCCACTACTGATAACGGTGAGATCCTTATCCACTACTGATAACGGTGAGATCCTTATCCACTACTGATAAAGGTGAGATCCTTATCCACTACTGCTAAAGGTGAGATCCTTATCCACTACTGATAAAGGTGAGATCCTTATCCACTACTGATAACAGTGAGATCCTTATCCACTACTGATAACGGTGAGATCCTTCTCCACTACTGATAAAGGTGAGATCCTTATCCACTACTGATAACGGTGAGATCCTTATCCACTACTGATAACGGTGAGATCCTTCTCCACTACTGATAAAGGTGAGATCCTTATCCACTACTGATAACGGTGAGATCCTTATCCACTACTGATAACGGTGAGATCCTTATCCACTACTGATAAAGGTGAGATCCTTATCCACTACTGATAAAGGTGAGATCCTTATCCACTACTGATAAAGGTGAGATCCTTATCCACTACTGATAACGGTGAGATCCTTATCCACTACTGATAAAGGTGAGATCCTTATCCACTACTGATAACGGTGAGATCCTTATCCACTACTGATAAAGGATCCTTATCCACTACTGATAAAGGTTAGATCCTTATCCACTACTGATAAAGGTGAGACCCTTATCCACTACTGATAACGGTGAGATCCTTACCCACTACTGATAACGGTGAGATCCTTATCCACTACTGATAAAGGTGAGATTCTTATCCACTACTGATAACGGTGAGATCCTTATCCACTACTGATAAAGGTGAGATCCTTATCCACTACTGATAAAGGATCCTTATCCACTACTGACAAAGGTGATATCCTTATCCACTACTGATAAAGGTGAGATCCTTATCCACTACTGATAAAGGTGAGACCCTTATCCACTACTGATAAAGGTGAGATCCTTATCCACTACTGATAAAGGTGAGACCCTTATCCACTACTGATAAAGGTAAGATCCTTATCCACTACTGATAAAGGTGAGATCCTTATCCACTACTGATAAAGGATCCTTATCCACTACTGATAAAATATCCTTATCCACTACTGATAAAGGATCCTTATCCACTACTGATAAAATATCCTTATCCACTACTGATAAAGGTGAGATCCTTATCCACTACTGATAAAGGTGAGACCCTTATCCACTACTGATAAAGGTGAGATCCTCATCCACTACTGATAAAGGTGAGATCCTTATCCACTACTGATAAAGGATCCTTATCCACTACTGATAAAGGTGATATCCTTATCCACTACTGATAAAGGTGAGATCCTTATCCACTACTGATAAAGGTGAGATCCTTATCCACTACTGATAAAGGATCCTTATCCACTACTGATAAAATATCCTTATCCACTACTGATAAAGGTGAGATCCTTATCCACTACTGATACAGGTGAGACCCTTATCCACTACTGATAACGGTGAGATCCTTATCCACTACTGATAAAGGTGAGATCCTTATCCACTACTGATAACGGTGAGATCCTTATCCACTACTGATAAAGGTGAGATCCTTATCCACTACTGATAACGGTGAGATCCTTATCCACTACTGATAACGGTGAGATCCTTACCCACTACTGATAACGGTGAGATCCTTATCCACTACTGATAAAGGTGAGATCCTTATCCACTACTGATAACGGTGAGATCCTTATCCACTACTGATAAATGTGAGATCCTTATCCACTACTGATAAAGGTGAGATCCTTATCCACTACTGATAAATGTGAGATCCTTATCCACTACTGACAAAGGTGATATCCTTATCCACTACTGATAAAGGTGAGATCCTTACCCACTACTGATAAAGGTGAGATCCTTATCCACTACTGATAATGGAACCTTATCCACTACTGATAAAAGTGAGATCCTTATCCACTACTGATAACGGAACCTTATCCACTACTGATAACGGTAAGGCTGGATAACTGAGGGAGTGTTTGTCTGTGTCCCAAATGGCCTATTCCCTTTATAGTGCACCCACGGGGCTCTGGTCAAAAGTAGTGCACTATATAGAGAAACAAGGTGCCAAGTAGTGCACTATATAGAGAAACAAGGTGCCAAGTAGTGCACTATATAGAAACACAAGGTGCCAAGTAGTGCACTATATAGAGAAACAAGATGCCAAGTAGTGCACTATATAGAGAAACAAGGTGCCAAGTAGTGCACTATATAGGGAAAGAGGGTGCCATAATTTGGGACATGTAGCCTCTTGGATCAATCACGGAAAGCTGACTCAACGTAGCCGTTTAAACCTGGAGCCTGGCAGCACGGTTCACCACGGCTGGACAGGGTAGCCTAGGGTAGCCTAGGGTAGCCTAGGGTAGCCTAGTGTTTAGTGGAGGGGCAGCAGGGTAGCCTAGTGTTTAGAGTGGAGGGGCAGCAGGGTAGCCTAGTGGTTAGAGTGGAGGGGAGGCAGGGTAGCCTAGGGGTTAGAGTGAAGGGGAGGCAGGGTAGCCTAGTGGTTAGAGTGGAGGGGAGGCAGGGTAGCCTAGTGGTTAGAGTGGAGGGGAGGCAGGGTAGCCTAGTGGTTAGAGTGGAGGGGAGGCAGGGTAGCCTAGTGGTTAGAGTGGAGGGGAGGCAGGGTAGCCTAGTGGTTAGAGTGTAGGGACGGCAGGGTAGCCTAGTGGTTAGAGTGGAGGGACGGCAGGGTAGCCTAGTGGTTAGAGTGGAGGGACGGCAGGGTAGCCTAGTGGTTAGAGTGGAGGGACGGCAGGGTAGCCTAGTGGTTAGAGTGGAGGGGCGGCAGGGTAGCCTAGTGGTTAGAGTGGAGGGCGGCAGGGTAGCCTAGTGGTTAGAGTGGAGGGACGGCAGGGTAGCCTAGTGGTTAGAGTGGAGGGACGGCAGGGTAGCCTAGTGGTTAGAGTGGAGGGGCGGCAGGGTAGCCTAGTGTTTAGAGTGGAGGGGCGACAGGGTAGCCTAGTGGTTAGAGTGGAGGGGCAGCAGGGTAGCCTAGTGGTTAGAGTGGAGGGGGGGTAGCCAGGGCAGCAGGGTAGCCTAGTGTTTAGAGTGGAGTGGGTGGCAGGGTAGCCTAGTGGTTAGAGTGGAGGGCAGCAGGGTAGCCTAGTGGTTAGAGTGGAGGGGCAGCAGGGTAGGCCTAGTGGTTAGAGTGGAGGGGCAGCAGGGTAGCCTAGTGGTTAGAGTGGAGGGGCAGCAGGGTAGCCTAGTGGTTTAGAGTGGAGGGGCGGCAGGGTAGCCTAGTGGTTAGAGTGGAGGGGCGGCAGGGTAGCCTAGTGGTTAGAGTGGAGGGGCGGCAGGGTAGCCTAGTGGTTAGAGTGGAGGGGCGGCAGGGTAGCCTAGTGGTTAGAGTGGAGGGGCGGCAGGGTAGCCTAGTGTTTAGAGTGGAGGGGCGGCAGGGTAGCCTAGTGGTTAGAGTGGAGGGGCGGCAGGGTAGCCTAGTGTTTAGAGTGGAGGGGCGGCAGGGTAGCCTAGTGGTTAGAGTGGAGGGGCGGCAGGGTAGCCTAGTGGTTAGAGTGGAGGGGCGGCAGGGTAGCCTAGTGGTTTAGCCTAGTGGTTAGAGTGGAGGGGCGGCAGGGTAGCCTAGTGGTTAGAGTGGAGGGGCGGCAGGGTAGCCTAGTGGTTAGAGTGGAGGGGCGGCAGGGTAGCCTAGTGGTTAGAGTGGAGGGGCGAGCAGGGTAGCCTAGTGGTTAGAGTGGAGGGGCGGCAGGGTAGCCTAGTGGTTAGAGTGGAGGGGCGACAGGGTAGCCTAGTGGTTAGAGTGGAGGGGTGACAGGGTAGCCTAGTGGTTAGAGTGGAGGGGCGACAGGGTAGCCTAGTGGTTAGAGTGGAGGGGCGGCAGGGTAGCCTAGTGGTTAGAGTGGAGGGGCGACAGGGTAGCCTAGTGGTTAGAGTGGAGGGGCGACAGGGTAGCCTAGTGGTTAGAGTGGAGGGGCGACAGGGTAGCCTAGTGGTTAGAGTGGAGGGGCAGCAGGGTAGCCTAGTGGTTAGAGTGGAGGGGCAGCAGGGTAGGCTAGTGGTTAGAGTGGAGGGGCAGCAGGGTAGCCTAGTGGTTAGAGTGGAGGGGCAGCAGGGTAGCCTAGTGGTTAGAGTGGAGGGGCAGCAGGGTAGCCTAGTGTTTAGAGTGGAGGGGCAGCAGGGTAGCCTAGTGGTTAGAGTGGAGGGGCGGCAGGGTAGCCTAGTGGTTAGAGTGGAGGGGTGGCAGGGTAGCCTAGTGGTTAGAGTGGAGGGGGCAGGGTAGCCTAGTGGTTAGAGTGGAGGGGCAGCAGGGTAGCCTAGTGGTTAGAGTGGAGGGGGCAGGGTAGCCTAGTGGTTAGAGTGGAGGGGCAGCAGGGTAGCCTAGTGGTTAGAGTGGAGGGGCAGCAGGGTAGCCTAGTGGTTAGAGTGGAGGGGCAGCAGGGTAGCCTAGTGGTTAGAGTGGAGGGGCAGCAGGGTAGCCTAGTGGTTAGAGTGGAGGGGCAGCAGGGTAGCCTAGTGCTTAGAGTGTTGGACTAGTAACCGGAAGGTTGCAAGTTCAAACCCCCGAGCTGACAAGGTACAAATCTGTCGTTCTGCCCCTGAACAGGCAGTTAACCCACTGTTCCTAGACCGTCATTGAAAATAAGAATTTGTTCTTAACTGACTTGCCTGGTTAAATAAAGGTAAAAATAAATGACTGAGGATCAGGGTACATTTATAGAACTAATGTTCAAACCTCATTATTGGACACTTATCTCACCGTCCAATATTTCATGGATTGAACCATGTAGGTTGAATCAAATCACTGTGTTTATGATTCACCAGTATATTTAGCGTGTAGTTTTTTAAAATGATTCATAGATACTTTCCTAAGCCTAAATAATATACAAGATCAGAGTATTTTTTTATCTACCAATCGGTGCTGAAAAGGAGATGAATATGCACGTACTTCCATTTACATGGCTTTCTTTAATTGATCGCTAATATTCTAAATGAACTCTTTCTCTCCATATTTTCCTGTGAGTCTGTCGAGAAAATTCTCATTAAAAGGTACACAAACATTAAAGGGGTGGCTTTAGATTAATGTACTTAAAACCCTAATGAATTTAAAACTTTACAGAATAAATCTATTGGCCAGAAGGTGGGAGGGTTTTTCAGCAGTTGAATAAAATGTATTCAATGTGTACAAGGGGACCAAAGCC
>NW_026289924.1:75000-97500 GCF_023373465.1 Oncorhynchus keta
GTAGGGTTGAGACAGGATAGTACATTCACCCCCCATCAACACAGAGTAGGGTTGAGACAGGATAGTACATTCACCCCCCCATCAACACAGAGTAGGGTTGAGACAGGATAGTACATTCACCCCCTCATCAACACAGAGTAGGGTTGAGACAGGATAGTACATTCACCTCCCCCATCAACACAGAGAAGGGTTGAGACAGGATAGTACATTCACCTCCCCCCCATCAACACAGAGTGGGGTTGAGACAGGATAGTACATTCACCCCCCATCAACACAGAGTGGGGTTGAGACAGGATAGTACATTCACCCCCCCATCAACACAGAGTGGGGTTGAGACAGGATAGTACATTCACCCCCCCCCATCAACACAGAGTAGGGTTGAGACAGGATAGTACATTCACCCCCCCATCAACAAACACAGAGTAGGGTTGAGACAGGATAGTACATTCACCCCCCCCATCAACACAGAGTAGGGTTGAGACAGGATAGTACATCCCCCCATCAACACAGAGTAGGGTTGGGACAGGATAGTACATTCACCCCCCATCAACAAACACAGAGTAGGGTTGAGACAGGATAGTACATTCACCCCCATCAACACAGAGTAGGGTTGAGACAGGATAGTACATCCCCCCCCCCCATCAACACAGAGTAGGGTTGAGACAGGATAGTACATTCACCCCCCCCCCATCAACACAGAGTAGGGTTGAGACAGGATAGTACATTCACCCCCCATCAACACAGAGTAGGGTTGAGACAGGATAGTACATTCACCCCCATCAACACAGAGTAGGGTTGAGACAGGATAGTACATTCACCCCCCATCAACACAGAGTAGGGTTGAGACAGGATAGTACATTCCCCCCCCCCATCAACACAGAGTAGGGTTGAGACAGGATAGTACATTCACCCCCCATCAACACAGAGTAGGGTTGAGACAGGATAGTACATTCACCCCCCCCATCAACACAGAGTAGGGTTGAGACAGGATAGTACATTCACCCCCATCAACACAGAGTAGGGTTGAGACAGGATAGTACATTCACCCCCCCATCAACACAGAGTAGGGTTGAGACAGGATAGTACATTCACCCCCATCAACACAGAGTAGGGTTGAGACAGGATAGTACATTCACCCCCCATCAACACAGAGTAGGGTTGAGACAGGATAGTACATTCAACCCCCCCCCCCATCAACACAGAGTAGGGTTGAGACAGGATAGTACATTCACCCCCATCAACACAGAGTAGGGTTGAGACAGGATAGTACATTCACCCCCATCAACACAGAGTAGGGTTGAGACAGGATAGTACATTCACCCCCCCATCAACACAGAGTAGGGTTGAGACAGGATAGTACATTCACCCCCCCATCAACACAGAGTAGGGTTGAGACAGGATAGTACATTCACCCCCATCAACACAGAGTAGGGTTGAGACAGGATAGTACATTCACCCCCCATCAACACAGAGTAGGGTTGAGACAGGATAGTACATTCACCCCCCCATCAACACAGAGTAGGGTTGAGACAGGATAGTTAGTTTCAGAGAGAGTTAGTTAGTTTCAGAGAGAGAGAGAAGCTGATCCTAAACCTGAATTACAGAGGTCAGCTGAGTTAGTTTCAGAGAGAGAGAAGCTGATCCTAAACCTGAATTACAGAGGTCAGCTGAGTTAGTTTCAGAGAGAGAGAAGCTGATCCTAAACCTGACTTGCAGAGGTCAGCTGAGTTAGTTTCAGAGAGAGAGAGAAGCTGATCCTAAACCTGAATTACAGAGGTCAGCTGAGTTAGTTTCAGAGAGAGAGAAGCTGATCCTAAACCTGACTTACAGAGGTCAGCTGAGTTAGTTTCAGAGAGAGAGAAGCTGATCCTAAACCTGACTTACAGAGGTCAGCTGAGTTAGTTTCAGAGAGAGAGAAGCTGATCCTAAACCTGACTTGCAGAGGTCAGCTGAGTTAGTTTCAGAGAGAGAGAAGCTGATCCTAAACCTGACTTGCAGAGGTCAGCTGAGTTAGTTTCAGAGAGAGAGAAGCTGATCCTAAACCTGAATACCAGAGGTCAGCTGAGTTAGTTTCAGAGAGAGAGAAGCTGATCCTAAACCTGACTTGCAGAGGTCAGCTGAGTTAGTTTCAGAGAGAGAGAGAAGCTGATCCTAAACCTGATTTACAGAGGTCAGCTGAGTTAGTTTGAGAGAGAGAGAAGCTGATCCTAAACCTGAATTCTAGAGGTCAGCTGAGTTAGTTTCAGAGAGAGAGAAGCTGATCCTAAACCTGAATTACAGAGGTCAGCTGAGTTAGTTTCAGAGAGAGAGAGAAGCTGATCCTAAACCTGAATTATAGAGGTCAGCTGAGTTAGTTTCAGAGAGAGAGAGAAGCTGATCCTAAACCTGACTTACAGAGGTCAGCTGAGTTAGTTTCAGAGAGAGAGAAGCTGATCCTAAACCTGAATTACAGAGGTCAGCTGAGTTAGTTTCAGAGAGAGAGAAGCTGATCCTAAACCTGAATTATAGAGGTCAGCTGAGTTAGTTTCAGAGAGAGAGAGAAGCTGATCCTAAACCTGAATTACAGAGGTCAGCTGAGTTAGTTTCAGAGAGAGAGAAGCTGATCCTAAACCTGAATTACAGAGGTCAGCTGAGTTAGTTTCAGAGAGAGAGAGAAGCTGATCCTAAACCTGAATTACAGAGGTCAGCTGAGTTAGTTTCAGAGAGAGAGAAGCTGATCCTAAACCTGAATTACAGAGGTCAGCTGAGTTAGTTTCAGAGAGAGAGAAGCTGATCCTAAACCTGAATTACAGAGGTCAGCTGAGTTAGTTTCAGAGAGAGAGAAGCTGATCCTAAACCTGAATTATAGAGGTCAGCTGAGTTAGTTTCAGAGAGAGAGAAGCTGATCCTAAACCTGAATTACAGAGGTCAGCTGAGTTAATCCAGAGAGACATAGAAGCTGATCCTCATTAGGTGAGAGAAAAAATTACACCAGGTGTCAAGCATCAACATGAATGAAAAATATCGACAACAGAACGTAAACGTGGCAGGGCTGGAGTGGCCTTAAAGTCACATTTAATTGGACTATTCCCTGTAGTAAATTTAAAAAATGTGACATGTTCCCCTCCATCCTATGTCCAGAATGCTAATCTGGCGAGAATGGTGTTAAAATGTCAAGGTGGAATAAATTTGAGCAGGTATTCCCAGTTTCTATCTGCTCCTCCTTACTCCGGGAATATATCCAGAAAGGTCAGCCGCACGTTTAGACTTATTTGATGTCAGCATTTCACCAGGAATCAATGGCACATTTCGTGATGAAAGATAAGTAGCTAGTCTGGGACGCTGTTGGCTGCTCGGCTGGCTACACATCTCCCTTCACCGCGTTACAATAAATGTCAATTGTCAGAACCTTTGGTTGCATCGTTCTAGGACGAACAGACATACGGCCTCGGACGCCATAAACAACTCTAAGCACCTCAACAAACAACATAAAACGACGGAATAGTAACGTGTCTCGGACATCAATAAACATGTCTATTTCTCTTGTGATCCTCTTCATAAATCTCTGCCTGATACAGGGAGCAGCTCTATAGAGGGACATTATCATTGAGAGTAAAGCCTTGTATTCATCTGTCTACATTTCAATGGGCGGCTTTATACAGCAGCTGTGTGATTACCTTGCCTCTGTAAAGACACACTCACCTCTCATATAAACCAACCAGGGTGGGAAAACAACAAATAGAGGAAAATTGAAAAGCTACAAGATGTCATAATTGTTTTCAAAACAACTTATATTGGTTCGTGTATTACATCAGATCAACTCACTGACCTCTTCTTCTATTGGTTCTGTACTACATCAGATCAACTCACTGACCTCTTCTTCTATTGGTTCTGTACTACATCAGATCAACTCACTGACCTCTTCTTCTATTGGTTCGTGTATTACATCAGATCAACTCACTGACCTCTTCTTCTATTGGTTCTGTACTACATCAAATCAACTCACTGACCTCTTCTTCTATTGGTTCTGTACTACATCAGATCAACTCACTGACCTCTTCTTCGATTGGTTCGTGTATTACATCAAATCAACTCACTGACCTCTTCTTCTATTGGTTCTGTATTACATCAAATCAACTCACTAACCTCTTCTTCTATTGGTTCTGTATTACATCAGATCAACTCACTGACCTCTTCTTCTATTGGTTCGTGTACTACATCAGATCAACTCGCTGACCTCTTCTTCTATTGGTTCGTGTATTACATCAGATCAACTCACTGACCTCTTCTTCTATTGGTTCGTGTATTACATCAGATCAACTCACTGACCTCTTCTTCTATTGGTTCGTGTATTACATCAGATCAACTCACTGACCTCTTCTTCTATTGGTTCTGTACTACATCAAATCAACTCACTGACCTCTTCTTCTATTGGTTCGTGTATTACATCAGATCAACTCACTGACCTCTTCTTCTATTGGTTCTGTACTACATCAGATCAACTCACTGACCTCTTCTTCTATTGGTTCTGTACTACATCAGATCAACTCACTGACCTCTTCTTCTATTGGTTCGTGTATTACATCAGATGTGATGTAAACAAACAAGTACAGTATGTTCGGTTAGAAAGTTTGATGGTGCTCATTTGCATATACATTTTATATGTCTCATCGCTGCTCAACCAATGCATACTGTATGCAAGGTTTAAAAACCTCATCAATACACTTTATCAAACATATCATAGAATGAATCCTACCTGTAGCTCTCCTACCTGTAGCTCTCCTACCTGTAGCTCTCCTACCTGTAGCTCTCCTACCTGTAGCTCTCCTACCTGTAGCTCTCCTACCTGTAGCTCTCTTACCTGTAGCTCTCCTACCTGTAGTCTCCTACCTGTAGCTCTCCTACCTGTAGTCTCCTACCTGTAGCTCTCTTACCTGTAGCTCTCCTACCTGTAGTCTCCTACCTGTAGCTCTCCTACCTGCAGCTCTCCTACCTGTAGTCTCCTACCTGTAGCTCTCCTACCTGTAGTCTCCTACCTGTAGCTCTCCTACCTGTAGCTCTCCTACCTGTAGCTCGCTTACCTGTAGCTCTCCTACCTGTAGCTCTCCTACCTGTAGCTCTCCTACCTGTAGTCTCCTACCTGTAGCTCTCCTACCTGTAGCTCTCCTACCTGTAGTCTCCTACCTGTAGCTCTCCTACCTGTAGCTCTCCTACCTGTAGCTCTCCTACCTGTAGTCTCCTACCTGTAGCTCTCCTACCTGTAGCCTCCTACCTGTAGCCCTCCTACCTGTAGCTCTCCTACCTGTAGCTCTCCTACCTGTAGTCTCCTACCTGTAGCCCTCCTACCTGTAGTCTCCTACCTGTAGCTCTCCTACCTGTAGCTCTCCTACCTGTAGCCCTCCTACCTGTAGCTCTCCTACCTGTAGCTCTCCTACCTGTAGCTCTCTTACCTGTAGCCCTCCTACCTGCAGCTCTCCTACCTGTAGCTCTCCTACCTGTAGCTCTCCTACCTGTAGCTCTCCTACCTGTAGCTCTACTTATAGTCTGCCATTGGTATGATGTACAGCCAGGCATTATAGATACAGTACGTAGCTCAACCAGATAGAAACACCGGCTCTCAATTTAATAACTGAGATTGAGTGACTCCATTGGTGCTTGAAGGAAACACAAACAACCTAATTAAAAGATGCTGCTACAGATTGAAAACAATTAACAATCAACTCCCCTTAAATAAGACACACTGCCATGGTGCTCTCTCTGTCTCTCTCATTAACCAACACATACTTAATGTCTCTGCTTGTTTAATAATTGGGTGCATTAGGGATCATTTGGTATCAGATTGCTTTCCCCTAACTGACAGCCTAGTTCTCTTGGGTTCAAAGACAGGTAGGAAGGTGAGAAGGGGTCGCAGGGTAACCAGGGTCAAAGGTTGTATACCGTGTCGTTGGTGACGACAATTAGGTAACACTACATGAAGCATTAGTTTTCATTGTAAAGTATTCATACAGGGTTTATACATTGTTTTGTCATGTCAAATGATGAGTTAGTTATTAGTTTATAGATACCGTATGTACTGTTTATATAAAACGGTAACATATGGTTGTAACAGACATTGGTTAAACAGGTTGAAAATGGATGATCTGACCACAAGGAAGTGAAGAATCAAAAAGAGAATCTTTGATCGTGTTCTTGTAGTTCTAAGAATCTTTAATCGTGTTCTTGTAGTTCTAAGAATCTTTCATTGTGTTCTTGTAGTTCTAAGAATCTTTAATCGTGTTCTTGTAGTTCTAAGAATCTTTAATCATGTTCTTGTAGTTCTAAGAATCTTTATTTGTGTTCTTGTAGTTCTAAGAATCTTTATTTGTGTTCTTGTAGTTCTAAGAATCTTTATTTGTGTTCTTGTAGTTCTAACATGACACCAAAGGCTTTGAACCAAAGACCCCGAGCAGCAGAGAATGAAACCTGGGTGGTTGTATTGAAAGTCTGGCTCTAGTCTATAATAATGCTCTGTTTTTTGTTTCCTCCTAATTTCCAGCCCAACAGGACTGTTGACCAAGGAGAGCAGGTGGATGAAAGGAACAAAGCTACCTTGCCTTCACTCACATACACTTCAACAAAGACTTTGATGTAGCCTCTTTCTCTTCTCCTCGACTCCCGGGAAGAGTGGCGGCCATTTTAGCCTGCTGACATCACTAGGGTGTTTTGATGGTGTCAAATAGTCCAAATATAGATCAAAGCAACAACAACAAAAACAGGACCAGTGTCGGGAGGTTTTTCTAGCACATTATCTCGTCTTTGATTCATTCTGTCACGCCCCTTGGGGGGTTCTGTCACGCCCCTTGGGGGAGGGGGGTTCTGTCACGCCCCTGGGGGGGGGGTTCTGTCACGCCCCTTGGGGGGGGGGGTTCTGTCACGCCCCTTGGGGGGGTGGTTCTGTCACGCACATTGGGGGTGGTTCTGTCACGCCCTGGTCTTAGTATTCTGTGGGGGGGGGGGTTCTGTCATGCCCCTTGGGGGAGGGGGTTCTGTCGCCCCTTGGGGGTTCTGTCACGCCCCTTGGGGGGGGGTTCTGTCACGCCCTGGTCTTAGTATTCTGTGTTTTCTTTATTACTTTGGTGAGGCCAGGGTGTGACATGGGTTTATTTATGTGGTGTTTTGTCTTGGGGTTTTAGTAGGTATTTGGGATTGTGGCTTAGTAGGGTTATCTATTAAAGTCTATGGTTGCCTGAAGTGGTTCTCAATCAGAGGCAGGTGTTTATCGTTGTCTCTGATTGGGAACCATATTTAGGCAGCCATATTCTTTGAGTGTTTCGTGGGTTGATTGTTCCTGTCTCTGTGTTAGTTGTCACCAGATAGGCTGTAATTAGGTTTTCACGTTACGGTTGTTGTTTTTGTATTGTTCATTTTTTCATCGTCATTAAACATGTATCAAGAGGTTAAACATGTATCAAGAGGTTAAACATGTATCAAGAGGTTAAACATGTATCAAGAGGTTAAACATGTATCAAGAGGTTAAACATGTATCAAGAGGTTAAACATGTATCAAGAGGTTAAACATGTATCAAGAGGTTAAACATGTATCAAGAGGTTAAACATGTATCAAGAGGTTAAACATGTATCAAGAGGTTAAACATGTATCAAGAGGTTAAACATGTATCAAGAGGTTAAACATGTATCAAGAGGTTAAACATGTATCAAGAGGTTAAACATGTATCAAGAGGTTAAACATGTATCAAGAGGTTAAACATGTATCAAGAGGTTAAACATGTATCAAGAGGTTAAACATGTATCAAGAGGTTAAACATGTATCAAGAGGTTAAACATGTATCAAGAATACCACGCTGCATTTTGGTCCGACTCTCCTTCACCACAAGAAAACCGTAACAATTCTAAAAAAAAGGCATTGGGAGAAGGTGATTTGGTTATCTAACGGTCTTATAACCTGGTCCCAGATCTGTTTGCATTGTCTTACCTAATGACCACATGATTTGTCAAGACAGCACAAACAGATCTGAGACCAGGTTATCTTCACTTGTATATCCATGTCATGTTTCCCTTACTTCCCTGTGCTTAGTGTCTCCACGTGCCCCAACCTCGTGATTTAAAAACATACCACAACACTATCTATTATTTCAATCCAACTATGAAACAACTGTTTGACCTGCTGGAAATGGAACAAAATAACACATTGGACTAATTGTAATTCTTCTTTGGTCTCTAGGCTACTCCCATTGGACAATGGAAACAACCTATTGCAGGCTATACATCCACAGTTACAGACAATACAGAACATTACTGTTTCACTGAACCTTATCGGTCAGGCACAACGACCTAGTAGGGACCCAAACGCTGTCAGGTTCACAATGGGGGCCCAAACGCTGTCAGGTTCACAATGGGGGCCCAAACGCTGTCGGGTTCACAATGGGGGCCCAAACGCTGTCGGGTTCACAATGGGGGCCCAAACGCTGTCGGGTTCACAATGGGGGCCCAAACGCTGTCGGGTTCACAATGGGGGCCCAAACGCTGTCGGGTTCACAATGGGGGCCCAAACGCTGTCGGGTTCACAATGGGGGCCCAAACGCTGTCGGGTTCACAATGGGGGCCCAAACACAGACATTTTAACTACGGCACGAATGGCACCCTATTTGCTTTAAAGCCCATTATTTCTGACCACGGCCCTAACGGCTCTGGTCAAGTGTAGTGTACTATATAGGGAATAGAGAGTCATTTGGAAAACGTCCATATCTTATGAATCACAGTGGCAATTTTATCAATTATTTCCACAAAAGGTCCACTTGACAGGAGGATTTCAGATGATATCTTTCCTGAAGTTACCTCAACCAGGAAGGACAAGGTTTCACAGCAGTAATTATTTTATAATGGTTCGGGCCAACAGTCATGTATTTCGATATAGTCATTCTAAATATATGGCTCTGGTTAGGCCTACATAGATTTTGAACAATTTGGCTATGTAAAACTGAAATGAAGAAGTAAAACTAAGCAATATGTTGTCTGAATGGCATGGCCGCATAAAGAATAGGAATAACTACTTAACTAGAGGGGGTATTTATTGATATATTTATTTGACCTTTATTTAACTAGGCAAGTCAGTTAAGAACAAATTATTATTTTCAATGACGGCCTAGGAACAGTAGGTTAACTGCCTGTTCAGGGGCAGAACGACAGATTTGTACCTTGTCAGCTCGGGGATTCGAACTTGCAACCCTTCGGTTACTAGTCCAACGCTCTAACCACTCTCTCCCCCTCACTCTCTTTCTCCCCCCTCACTCTCTTTCTCCCCCTCACTCTCTTTCTCCCCCCTCACTCTCTTTCTCCCCCTCACTCTCTTTCTCCCCCCTCACTCTCTTTCTCCCCCCTCACTATCTTTCTCCCCCCCACTCTCTCCCCCTCTCTCCCTTTCTCCCCCTCACTCTCTCTTCCCCCCCTCACTCTCTCTCTCCCCCTCACTCTCTCTCCCCCCTCACTCTCTCCCCCTCACTCTCTTTCTCCCCCCTCACTCTCTCTCCCCCTCACTCTCTTTCTCCCCCCTCACTCTCTCTCTCTCCCCTCTTTCCCTTTCTCCCCCTCACTCTCTCTCTCCCCACTCACTCCCTTTCTCCCCCTCACTCTCTCTCTCCCCCTATCCCCTTCACTCTTTCTCTCTCCCCCTCACTCTCTCTCTCCCCTCACTCTTTCTCTCTCCCCCTCACTCTCTTTCTCCCCCTCTCTCTCTCCCCCTCACTCTCTCTCACTCTCTCTCCCCCCTCACTCTCTCTCACTCACTCTCCCCCTCACTCTCTCTCTCTCTCTCTCCCCTCACTCTCTCTCCCCTCACTCTCTCTTCCCCCTCACTCTCTCTCTCCCCCTCACTCTCTCTCTTCCCCCTCTTTCCCTCTCTCCCCCTCACTCTCTCTCTCCCCCCTCACTCTCTCTCCCCCCTCACTCTCTCTCTCCCCCTCTTTCCCTTTCTCCCCCTCTCTCTCTCCCGCCTCACTCTCTTTCTCCCCCTCACTCTCTCTCTCCCCTCTCCCCCTCCTCTCTCTCTCCCCCTCACTCTTTCTCTCTCCCTCACTCTCTTTCTCCTCCTCTCTCTCTCTCCCCCTCACTCTCTCTCACTTTCTCTCCCCCTCACTCTCTCACTCCCCTCACTCTCTCTCACTCTCTCTCCCCTCACTCTCTCTCTCTCCCCTCACTCTCTCTCCCCTCACTCTCTCTCCCCCCTCACTCTCTCTCACTCTCTCTCCCCCTCACTCTCTCACTCTCTCACTCCCCTCACTCTCTCTCCCCCCCCACTCTCTCTCCCCCCTCACTCTTTCTGTCTCCCCCTCACTCTCTCTCTCCCCTCACTCTCTTTCTCCCCCCTCACTCTCTTTCTCCCCCCCACTCTCTCTCCCCTCTTTCCCTTTCTCCCCCTCACTCTCTCTCTCCCCCCTCACTCCCTTTCTCCCCCTCACTCTCACTCTCCCCCTATCCCCCTCACTCTTTCTCTCTCCCCCTCACTCTCTCTCCCCCTCACTCTTTCTCTCTCCCCATCACTCTTTCTCCCCCTCTCTCTCTCTCCCCCTCACTCTTTCTCTCTCTCACTCTCTCTCTCCCCTATCCCCCTCACTCTCTCTCTCTCCCCCTCACTCTCTCTCCCCCTCACTCTCTCTCACTCACTCCACCCTCACTCTCTCTCTCTCCCCTCACTCTCTCTCCCCTCACTCTCTCTCTCTCTCTCTCCCCTCCTCCTCCCCCTCACTCTCTCTCTCTCTCCCCTCACTCTCTCCCCCCTCACTCTCTCTCTTCCCCCTCTTTCCCTCTCTCCCCCCTCACTCTCTCTCTCCCCCCTCACTCTCTCTCTCCCCCTCTTTCCCTTTCTCCCCCTCTTTCCCTCTCTCCCCCCTGACTCTCTTTCTCCCCCTCACTCTCTCTCTCCCCCTCTCCCCCTCACTCTCTCTCTCCCCCTCACTCTTTCTCTCTCCCTCACTCTCTTTCTCCTCCTCTCTCTCTCTTCCCCTCACTCTCTCACTCTCTCTCCCCCTCACTCTCTCTCACTCTCTCTCCCCCTCACTCTCTCTCTCCCCCCTCACTCCCTCTCCCCCTCTCTCTCTCCCCTCACTCTCTCTCCCCCTCTCCCCTCACTCTTTCTCTCTCCCCCTCACTCTCTCTCTCCCACTCACTCTTTTTCTCTCCCCCTCACTCTCTCTCCCCTCTCACTCACTCTCTCTCACTCTCTCTCCCCCCCTCTCACTCTCTCTCACTCTCTCCCCCTCACTCTCTCTCCCCCTCTCACTCTCTCTCTCCCCTCACTCTTTTTCTCTCCGATCCACCAACAGACAACAATGTGCCAACAACACATCCTGTATAACACGCTTCCAGAACACGCTTCCACCAGACAGACATGTTATTATACAACACGTATGACGACAAACAGACTCTCACACAGATGGCAGGAAATCAATACATCCAAAATATACCAATCTGCCAATCAAATTGGATGCACGTTGTCAGGGTTCATAACTGGCAGGGCAAAGAAGACCGGCAATATCAAGTATCAGATTCCCCGTGTGTGTGTGTGTGTGATTACTCATGGGGTTCTATCTCACTGGGATCTCTAGGGGAGAAAACACACACACACACACACACACACATACATTCACGCACACTCACTCACTCACTCACTCACTCACTCACTCACTCACTCACTCACTCACTCACTCACTCACTCACTCACTCACTCACGCACGCACAGACACACACACACACATACACGCACACACACACACACACACACACACACACACACACACACACATACACGCACAGACATACACACACACACACACACACACACACACATACATTCACGCACACACACACGCTCGCTCACTCACTCACTCAATCACTACCTCACTCATTCACTCAATCACTCACTCAATCACTCAATCACTCACACACACACACACACACACACACACACACACACACACACACACACACACACACACACACACACACACACACACACACACACATACACTCAATACACATCAATCACTCACACACACACACACACACACACACACACACACACACACACACACACACACACACACATACACGCACAGACATACACACACACACACACACACACACACACACACACACACACACACACACACACACACACACACAGTGAGTGGACAAAACATTAGGAACACCTGCTCTTTCCATGGTACAGACTGACCAGGTGAATCCAGGTGAAAGATATGATCCCTTACTGATGCCAGTTGTTAAATCCTCTTCAATCAGTGTAGATGAAGGGGAGGAGACGGGTTAATTAAAGTAGGATTTTTAAGCCTTGAGGCAATTGAGACATGGATTGTGTGTGTGTGCCATTCAGTGGTGTGAATGGGGCAAGACAAAAGATTTAAGTGCCTTTGGTGTAACGGCGTTCTTCGTTTGTAGAAAGAGAGTCGGACCGAAATGCAGCGTGGTGGTTACTCATGTCTTTAATAAATGAAGAGCGACACATGAAATAACTTAATACAAAAGCAAAAACAACAAACGGAACATGAAAACCGAATTACAGCCTATCTGGAGAAACTACACAGAGACAGGAACAATCACCCACGAAATACAAAGCGAAACCCAGGCTACCTAAATACGGTTCCCAATCAGAGACAACGAGAATCACCTGACTCTGATTGAGAACCGCCTCAGGCAGCCAAGCCCATACAACACCCCTACTCAGCCGCAATCCCAATAACCACAAAACCCCAATACGAAATACAACAAAACAAACCCCTGTCACACCCTGGCCTGACCAAACAATCAACGAAAACACAAAACACTAAGACCAAGGCGTGACATTTGGGTTATGGTAGTGGGTACCAGGCGCACCGGTTTGTGTCAAGATCTGCAACGCTGCTGGGTTTTTCACACTCAACAGTGTCTCGTGTTTATCAAGAATGGTCCAACACCAAAAAGACACCCAGTCAACTTGACACCACTGTGGGAAGCACTGGAGTCAATATGGGCCAACATCCCTGTGGGAAGCACTGGAGTCAATATGGGCCAGCATCCCTGTGGGAAGCACTGGAGTCAACATGGGCCAACATCCCTGTGGGAAGCACTGGAGTCAACATGGGCCAACATCCCTGTGGGAAGCACTGGAGTCAACATGGGCCAGCATCCCTGTGGGAAGCACTGGAGTCAATATGGGCCAGCATCCCTGTGGGAAGCACTGGAGTCAACATGGGCCAGCATCCCTGTGGGAAGCACTGGAGTCAACATGGGCCAGCATCCCTGTGGGAAGCACTGGAGTCAATATGGGCCAGCATCCCTGTGGGAAGCACTGGAGTCAACATGGGCCAGTATCCCTGTGGGAAGCACTGGAGTCAACATGGGCCAGCATCCCTGTGGGAAGCACTGGAGTCAATATGGGCCAGCATCCCTGTGGGAAGCATTGGAGTCAACATGGGCCAGCATCCCTGTGGGAAGCACTGGAGTCAACATGGGCCAACATCCCTGTGGGAAGCACTGGAGTCAACATGGGCCAACATCCCTGTGGGAAGCACTGGAGTCAACATGGGCCAACATCCCTGTGGGAAGCATTGGAGTCAACATGGGCCAGCATCCCTGTGGGAAGCATTGGAGTCAACATGGGCCAACATCCCTGTGGGAAGCACTGGAGTCAACATGGGCCAACATCCCTGTGGGAAGCACTGGAGTCAACATGGGCCAACATCCCTGTGGAACGCTTTCGACACCTTGTAGAGTCCAATTCCCCCCAACGAATTGAGGCTGTTCAGAGGACAAACTCAATATTAGGAAGGTGTTTTTAGTGTTCTATGGAAGACTGAGGCCCGGAGTGATGTTGGCCTTAGGAGAGTCATAGTACTGTGGACTGACATTATAAAACCAGTGGCTGAGAACAGACCAGAATTCTCTGCATAGTCACTTCACCTCCACCTACATGTACAAATTACCTCGACTAACCTGTAACCCCTGACACTGACTCGGTACTGGTACCCCCTGTATATAGCCTCCACACTGACTCTGTACCGTAACACCCTGTATATAGCCTCCACATTGACTCTGTACCGGTACCCCTGTATATAGCCTCCACATTGACTCTGTACCGTAACACCCTGTATATAGCCTCCACATTGACTCTGTACCGTAACACCCTGTATATAGCCTCCACATTGACTCTGTACCGTAACACCCTGTATATAGCCTCCACATTGACTCTGTACCGTAATACCCTGTATATAGCCTCCACGTTGACTCTGTACCGGTACCCCCTGTATATAGCCTCCACACTGACTCTGTACCGTAACACCCTGTATATAGCCACCACATTGACTCTGTACCGTAACACCCTGTATATAGCCTCCACATTGACTCTATACCGGTACCCCCTGTATATAGCCTCTACATTGACTCTGTACCGGTTCCCCCTGTATATAACCCTCACACTGACTCGGTACCGGTACCCCCTGTATATAGCCTCCACATTGACTCTGTACCGGCACCCCCTATCTATAGCCTCCACATTGACTCTGTACCGTAACACCCTGTATATAGTCTCCACATTGACTCTGTACCGTAACACCCTGTATATAGCCTCCACATTGACTCTGTACCGTAACACCCTGTATATAGCCTCCACATTGACTCTGTACCGTAACACCCTGTATATAGCCTCCACATTGACTCTGTACCGTAACACCCTGTATATAGTCTCCACATTGACTCTGTACCGTAACACCCTGTATATAGCCTCCACATTGACTCTGTACCGTAACACCCTGTATATAGCCTCCACATTGACTCTGTACCGGTACCCCCTGTATATAGCCTCCACATTGACTCTGTACCGTAACACCCTGTATATAGCCTCCACATTGACTGTACCGTAACACCCTGTATAAAGCCTCCACATTGACTCTGTACCGTAACACCCTGTATATAGTCTCCACATTGACTCTGTACCGTAACACCCTGTATATAGCCTCCACATTGACTCTGTACCGTAACACCCTGTATATGGTCTCCACATTGACTCTGTACCGTAACACCCTGTATATAGCCTCCACATTGACTCTGTACCGTAACACCCTGTATATAGTCTCCACATTGACTCTGTACCGTAACACCCTGTATATAGCCTCCACATTGACTCTGTACCGTAACACCCTGTATATAGCCTCCACATTGACTCTGTACCGTAACACCCTGTATATAGTCTCCACATTGACTCTGTACCGTAAAACCCTGTATATAGTCTCCACATTGACTCTGTACCGTAACACCCTGTATATAGCCTCCACATTGACTCTGTACCGTAATACCCTGTATATAGCCTCCACATTGACTCTGTACCGTAATACCCTGTATATAGCCTCCACATTGACTCTGTACCGTAACACCCTGTATATAGCCTCCACATTGACTCTGTACCGTAACACCCTGTATATAGTCTCCACATTGACTCTGTACCGTAAAACCCTGTATATAGCCTCCACATTGACTCTGTACCGTAATACCCTGTATATAGCCTCCACATTGACTCTGTACCGTAATACCCTGTATATAGCCTCCACATTGACTCTGTACCGTAACACCCTGTATATAGCCTCCACATTGACTCTGTACCGTAATACCCTGTATATAGTCTCCACATTGACTCTGTACCGTAACACCCTGTATATAGCCTCCACATTGACTCTGTACTGTAATACCCTGTATAGAGCCTCCACATTGACTCTGTACCGTAACACCCTGTATATAGTCTCCACATTGACTCTGTACCGTAACACCCTGTACATAGCCTCCACATTGACTCTGTACCGTAACACCCTGTATATAGCCTCCACATTGACTCTGTACCGTAACACCCTGTATATAGCCTCCAAATTGACTCTGTACCATAACACCCTGTATATAGCCTCCACACTGACTCTGTACCGGTACCCCCTGTATATAGCCTCCACATTGACTCTGTACCATAACACCCTGTATATAGCCTCCACACTGACTCTGTACCGTAACACCCTGTATATAGCCTCCACATTGACTCTGTACCATAACACCCTGTATATAGCCTCCACATTGACTCTGTACCGTAACACCCTGTATATAGCCTCCACATTGACTCTGTACCGTAATACCCTGTATATAGCCTCCACATTGACTCTTTATTTTAGTTAATATTTTCTTAACTCTTATTTTCCTTAAAACTGCATTGTTGGTTAAGGAGCTTGTAAAGTCAGCATTCTCACTGTAAGGTTTTACACCTGTTGCATTATGGGACAAATAACAATTGGATTTAGATTTTTTTTTGCGCTCGCTGAACCACCTCTGGTACAGCTACAGTTTGTCATGAAGCTCGTTGCATTACCTCATTACCTCATTACCTCATTACCTCATTACCTCAGAACCTCATCTGTCACAAAACGCACGTAACTCCAACCATCATTTACAAAACAAGATTATTCAGTACATAATAATAACTTTACATAATTAACTTCCTTCATTTAACATCTTTCACATCAACGCCTGGTTCCGTCAGTTGTAATGTCAGTGTCGATCAGGACAGGAAGTGCAGCTATGTGCAGGAAGTGTGTTACTTTAGTTTTAATTGTAATCACTTACCACTTGTCATCTTATTGCTGAAACTCTCAGGAATCCAGAGAGACGTGAGCTACTCGTCAAAACAATAATTAGTCTTTAGCTGCGTGGGCACACACACACACACACACACACACACACACACACACACGCACACGCACACGCACACACACACACACACAGACACACACACACACAGAGACACACACACACAGAGACACACACACACACACAGACACACACACACAGATACACACACACACACACACACACACACACACACACACACACACACACACACACACACACACACACACACACACACACACACACACACACACACACACACACAGAGACACAGTTGGCTGTTGGAAGATAGTATGGATGTTGAAAGCCCCAGCAACACCAGCAGTCAATGGGCAATAGTGGCCTAGTTTGCTTTAGGCACAAGGCTCAGACACAATGACAGATTAGTGTGTGTGTGTGCAATATGGCCTAGTTTGCTTTAGGCACAAGGCTCAGACACAATGACAGATTAGTGTGTTTGCGTGTGTGTGTGTGTATGTGTGTAAAAACATGTTGAGGGAAAAAACTGTGAGCACCAAACACTCACATCAATTACCAACTATTACATCAACCTGTCTCCACCCACACTAACTAAACACCTCCGTTCTTTTGACAGTAGTTCTAAGCAGCCCCATTATGGCTCCTCCTCTTTTAGGAAGAAGTGATATGTCTCTCTGAGGAAGAAGTAGAGGCAGTGACATGTCTCTCTGAGGAAGAAGTAGAGGCAGTGATATGTCTATCTGAGGAAGTAGTAGAGGCAGTGATATGTCTCTGAGGAAGTAGTAGAGGCAGTGATATGTCTCTTTGAGGAAGAAGTAGAGGCAGTGATATGTCTCTTTGAGGAAGAAGTAGAGGCAGTGATATGTCTCTCTGAGGAAGAAGTAGAGGCAGTGACATGTCTCTCTGAGGAAGAAGTAGAGGCAGTGATATGTCTATTTGAGGAAGAAGTAGAGGCAGTGACATGTCTCTCTGAGGAAGAAGTAGAGGCAGTGATATGTCTATTTGAGGAAGGAGTAGAGGCAGTGACATGTCATGTCTCTGAGGAAGAAGTAGAGGCAGTGATATGTCTCTTTGAGGAAGAAGTAGAGGCAGTGATATGTCTATTTGAGGAAGAAGTAGAGGCAGTGATATGTATCTTTGAGGAAGAAGTAGAGGCAGTGATATGTCTCTATTCAGTGAGACTGAATATGCTGATAACTGTGACAGAGAGAGCGAGAGACAGAGTGAAGAGGTGGAGGGAGGGAAGGAGAGAGGAGGAGGGAGGCATGGAGAGAGGAAAGGAGAGAAGAGGAGGGAGGGAAGGAGAGAGGAGAAGAGAGGATAGAGGAGGGAAGCAGCGAGGAGGAGAGAGGAGGAGAGAGGGGAAGGAGGAGAGGAGGAGGGGAAGGAGAGAGGAGGAGAGAGGGAAGGAGAGAGGAGGGATGGAGAGGAGGAGGAGGAGAGGAGGGGAGACAGGGAGAGGAGGAGAGGAGAGGGAAGGAGAGAGGAGCAGGGAGGAGGAGAGAGGGAAGGAGAGAGAGGAGAGGAGGAGAGAGAGGGAAGGAGAGAGGACAGCAGGGAGGAGGAGAGAGGGAAGGAGAGAGGAGGAGAGAGGGAAGGAGAGAAGAGGAGGGAGGAAAGGAGAGAAGAGGAGGGAGGGAAGGAGACATCTCACCGTCGTGTTATTGTGGACTGACGCAATAGGAATGCAACCAACGCTTCTCTGAATGCCTCCCCTCCTCCTATCATACTCCTCCTACATCTATCATTCTCCTCCTACATCTATCATACTCTCCCCTCCTCCCATCATTCTCCCCTCCTCCTATCATTCTCCTCCTACATCTATCATTCTCTCCCCTCCTCCTATCATACTCCTCCTACATCTATCATTCTCTCCCCTCCTCCTATCATACTCCTCCTACATCTATCATTCTCTCCCCTCCTCCTATCATACTCCTCCTACATCTATCATTCTCCTCCTACATCCATCTCTCTCCCCTCCTCCTATCATACTCCTCCTCCATCTATCATTCTCCTCCTACATCCATCTCTCTCCCCTCCTCCTATCATACTCCTCCTACATCTATCATTCTCTCTCCTCCTCCATCCATCTCTCTCTCTCTCCTCCTACATCTATCATTCTCTCCCTCCATCTCTCTCTCCTGGAACATCTCTCTCTCCTCCTCCATCTCTCTCTCCTCCTCCTCCTATCATTCTCCTCCTACATCTATCATTCTCTCCCTCCATCTCTCTCTCCCCTCCTCCCATCATACTCCTCCTATCATACTCCTCCTCCATCTATCATTCTCTCCCTCCATCTCTCTCTCCTCCTACATCTCTCTCTCCTCCTCCATCTCTCTCTCCCCTCCTCCCATCATTCTCCTCCTCCTCCTACATCTATCATTCTCTCCCACCATCTCTCTCTCCTCCTCCATCTATCATTCTCTCCCACCATCTCTCTCTCCTCCTCCATCCATCTCTCTCCCCTCCTCCTATCATACTCCTCCTCCTACATCTATCATTCTCTCCCTCCATCTCTCTCCTCCTACATCCATCTCTCTCTCCCTCCTTCTATCATACTCTCCCTCCATCTCTCTCTCCTCCTCCATCCATCTCTCTCTCTCCCCTCCTCCCATCATTCTCCTCCTACATCTATCACTCTCTCCTCCTACATCTATCATTCTCTCCCACCATCTCTCTCCCCTCCTCCTATCATACTCCTCCTCCATCTCTCTCTCTCCCTCCATCTCTCTCTCTCTCTCCTCCTCCTACATCTATCATTCTCTCCCTCCATCTCTCTCTCCTCCTCCTACATCTATCATTCTCTCCCTCCATCTCTCTCTCCTCCTACATCTATCATTCTCCTCCTACATCTATCATTCTCTCCCTCCATCTCTCTCTCCTCCTACATCCATCTCTCTCTCCTCCTACATCTATCATTCTCTCCTCCTACATCTATCATTCTCTCCCTCCATCTCTCTCTCCTCCTACATCTATCATTCTCTCCCTCCATCTCTCTCTCCTCCTCCTATCATTCTCCTCCTACATCTATCATTCTCTCCCACCATCTCTCTCCTCCTCCATCCATCTCTCTCTCTCCTCCTACATCTATCATTCTCTCCCACCATCTCTCTCCTCCTCCATCCATGTCTCTCTCCTCCTACATCTATCATTCTCTCCCACCATGTCTCTCCTGAGGAATCTATCATTCTCTCCCACCATCTCTCTCCTCCTACATCCAAGTCTCTCCTCCTCCTCCATCTATCATTTCTCCCACCATCTCTCATCTCCTCCTCCATCCATATCTCTCTTCCTCCTCCTCCATCTATCATTCTCTCCCACCATATGTCTCTCCTCCTCCTATCATTCTCCTCCTACATCTATCATTCTCTCCCACCATCTCTCTCTCCTCCTACATCTATCATTCTCTCCATCCATGTCTCTCTCCTCCTCCATCTCTCTCTCCTCCTCCATCTCTCTCTCCTCCTCCATCTATCATTCTCTCCCTCCATCTCTCTCTCCTCCTCCATCTATCATTCTCTCCATCCATCTCTCTCTCCTCCTACATCTATCATTCTCTCCCTCCATCTCTCTCTCCTCCTCCATCTCTCTCTCCTCCTCCATCTCATCTCTCCTCCTCCATCTATCATTCTCTCCCTCCATCTCTCTCTCCTCCTCCATCTATCATTCTCTCCCTCCATCTCTCTCTCCTCCTACATCTATCATTCTCTCCCTCCATCTCTCTCCTCCTCCATCTATCATTCTCTCCATCCATCTCTCTCTCCTCCATCTATCATTCTCTCCCTCCATCTCTCTCTCCTCCTCCATCTATCATTCTCTCCCTCCATCTCTCTCTCCTCCTCCATCTATCATTCTCTCCATCCATCTCTCTCTCCTCCTCCATCTATCATTCTCTCCCTCCATCTCTCTCTCCTCCTCCATCTATCATTCTCTCCCTCCATCTCTCTCTCCTCCTCCATCTATCATTCTCTCCATCCATCTCTCTCCTCCTCCATCTATCATTCTCTCCCTCCATCTCTCTCTCCTCCTACATCTATCATTCTCTCCTCCATCTCTCTCTCCTCCTCCATCTATCAGTCCATCCATCTCTCTCTCCTCCTCCATCTATCATTCTCTCCCTCCATCTCTCTCTCCTCCTCCATCTATCATTCTCTCCATCCATCTCTCTCTCCTCCTACATCTATCATTCTCTCCATCCATCTCTCTCTCCTCCTCCATCTATCATTCTCTCCCTCCATCTCTCTCTCCTCCTACATCTATCATTCTCTCCCTCCATCTCTCTCTCCTCGTCCATCCATCTCTCTCTCCTCCTCCATCTATCATTCTCTCCATCCATCTCTCTCTCCTCCTACATCTATCATTCTCTCCATCCATCTCTCTCTCCTCCTCCATCTATCATTCTCTCCATCCATCTCTCTCTCCTCCTACATCTATCATTCTCTCCCACCATCTCTCTCTCCTCCTCCATCTATCATTCTCTCCCTCCATCTCTCTCTCCTCCTACATCTATCATTCTCTCCCTCCATCTCTCTCTCCTCCTCCTATCATTCTCTCCCTCCATCTCTCTCTCCTCCTCCATCTATCATTCTCTGATCCATCTCTCTCTCCTCCTACATCTATCATTCTCTCCCTCCATCTCTCTCCTCCTCTATCATTCTCTCCTCCATCTCTCTCTCCTCCTCCATCTATCATTCTCTCCCTCCATCTCTCTCTCCTCCTACATCTATCATTCTCTCCCTCCATCTCTCTCTCCTCCTCCATCTATCATTCTCTCCCTCCATCTCTCTCTCCTCCTCCATCTATCATTCTCTCCCTCCATCTCTCTCTCCTCCTCCATCTATCATTCTCTCCCTCCATCTCTCTCTCCTCCTCCATCTATCATTCTCTCCATCCATCTCTCTCTCCTCCTACATCTATCATTCTCATCATTATCATCTCTCTCTTTCCTCCATCTACCATTCTCTAGCTCCATCTCTCTCTCTCTCCTCCTCCTCCATCTACCTTCCTCTCTCCTCTCTCAACCCCCTCCTCTCTCAACCCCGTCTTCTCTCACTGGGAGGCAGACGGCTGCTCTGAGGCTAATCAGCGACGCCGGTGGTGGGGGGCCTGACTATGTCTCGTCCTGATTCATAGCTGTCTTTCCATGGGGCCCAGTTTTAATTCCAGACTGACGCTCCTCCTACCTAACCTGTCCAGTCTGCTGTGTGCGTGTGCGTGTGTGCGTGCTTTGCGTGTCCTGATATGTGTCCTGTCTACCCATGTCTACATACAGTATAGAGTGCAGTCTTCTCCGCCCCTCTCCCAGTCTTCTCTGCCCCTCTCCCAGTCTTCTCCCGCCCCTCCCCAGTCTTAGAGCCCTCAGTTCTCCCCCCTCTCCCAGTCTCTCCGCCTCCTCCCAGTCTTCTCCTATCATCCCAGTCTCTCAGCCCCTCTCCCAGTCTTCTCTCAGCCCTCTCCCAGCCCCTCCCGCCCCTCCCCCAGTCTTCTCCCGCCCCTCTCCCAGTCTTCTCCGCCCCTCTCCCAGTCTCTCTCCGGGTCTTCTCCCGCCCCTCTCCCAGTCTTCTCCGCCCCTCTCCCAGTCTTCTCCGCCCTCTCCCAGTCTTCTCCGCCCCCTCTCCCAGTCTTCTCCCGCCCCTCTCCCAGTCTTCTCCCCCCTCTTCCCGCCCCCTCCCAGTCTTCTCCGCCCCTCTCCCAGTCTTCTCCTACCCTCTCCCAGTCTTCTCTCAGCTGATCCCGCCCCTCCCCATGTCTCCGCCCCTCTCCCAGTCTTCTCTCCCCCCTCTCCCAGTCTTCTGATATGTCTCTTCTGCCCCCTCTCCCAGCCCTCTCCCAGTC
>NW_026289924.1:107500-110000 GCF_023373465.1 Oncorhynchus keta
AATACTGCACAACACACCAGAGAACACTGTCAGGTCAGCAACTTCTGCTGTCGGAGGTCTTCGGTTATTTCATGATATAACTCAACTTTGGTTTATCCCGGAACGATAGCAGAGGGCAGGTGGGAGGGCGGCCATTAAAACCAACAATATCATCACGCTGTGGCGATGAGGATAAACGGATAATTAAATCATATGCTTTTTTTTTTTTTTTTTATTGTAAATTTAAAGATACCACATGCTGAGTGGTTTCTGTTTCCATGCGGTGTAAATAACATCTATGAATAACAAACTTTAGTTTGGTTTAGTTCTCTGACTCAAGGGTCTCGTTTACAGTATATTACAACATCTTGCAAGACGTCTCGCCAATTCCACAGCCGATAAATCCTGTTAGATTATAGGACATCAGATGTTCCCTGTTTTTGATTTGATAAAACGTGATGTAACACAGTGTAGGTTTCATCTCTGACGCTTCGTCGTTGTCATGGGAACTCAGACGGCAACGTTTACATCTACACCCTTGGTGTGTCTGGAACTTTCCGTCCAGTGAACGTTGATTCAACACCCAGCTTGTCAAAAACATCTAGAAAGTACAGAACCACACTGGTTTACCTGAAACAATAGCAATGCTGGAGTAAATTCCATAGAAAGTGAATTGATGAATGGGTCTACGAGACACCAATGTGTCATCATTGTTGATACACGCAATCTGACAGGCAGGCAGGCAGGCAGGCAGGCAGACAGACAGACAGACAGACAGCAGGCAGGACAGCAGGCAGGCAGGCAGGCAGGCAGGCAGGCAGCAGGCAGGCAGGACAGACAGACAGACAGACAGACAGACAGACAGACAGACAGACAGACAGACAGACAGACAGGTAGACAGGAGGTAGAGACAGGACAGACAGACAGGTAGACAGACAGGTAGACAGACAGGACAGACAGACAGACTGACAGACAGACAGACAGACAGACATAAGAGCAAACAGGAAGGCAGGCAGGCAGGCACAAGAAAGACAGACAGAAAGACACTGAGAACAGACAGAACAGACAGGACAGTTTGGACAGACAGACAGACAGTCAGACAGATTACTAAGACAGATAATGGTATTGATTACAGACAGACAGACAGTCCCAACACATTAATAATATAATGGACATTGATTACAGACCTGACAGACAACAGACATTAATAATATACATGGTATTGATTACAGACCTGTCCCAACACAATACTATAATGGTATTGATTACAGACCTGTCACTACATTAATAATATAGTGGTATTGATTTGAGACCTGTCCCAACACAATAATATAATGGTATTGATTCCAGACCTGTCCCAACACATTAATATAATGGTATTGATTACAGACCTGTCCCATCACATTAATAATATAATGGTATTGATTACAGACCTGTCCCAACACATTAATATAATGGTATTGATTACAGACCTGTCCCAACACATTAATAATATAATGGTATTGATTACAGACCTGTCCCAACACATTAATATAATGGTATTGATTACAGACCTGTCCCAACACATTAATAATATAATGGTATTGATTACAGACCTGTCCCAACACATTAATAATATAATGGTATTGATTACAGACCTGTCCCAACACATTAATAATATAATGGTATTGATTACAGACCTGTCCCAACACATTAATAATATAATGGTATTGATTACAGACCTGTCCCAACACATTAATATAATGGTATTGATTACAGACCTGTCCCATCACATTAATAATATAATGGTATTGATTACAGACCTGTCCCATCACATTAATAATATAATGGTATTGATTACAGACCTGTCCCAACACATTAATAATATAATGGTATTGATTAGAGACCTGTCCCAACATATTAATAATATAATGGTATTGATTACAGACCTGTCCCATCACATTAATAATATAATGGTATTGATTACAGACCTGTCCCAACACATTAATAATATAATGGTATTGATTACAGACCTGTCCCAATACATTAATAATATAATGGTATTGATTACAGACCTGTCCCAACACAATAATATAATGGTATTGATTACAGACCTGTCCCAACACATTAATAATATAATGGTATTGATTAGAGACCTGTCCCAACACATTAATAATATAATGGTATTGATTACAGACCTGTCCCAACACAATAATATAATGGTATTGATTAGAGACCTGTCCCAACACAATAATATAATGGTATTGATTACAGACCTGTCCCAACACATTAATAATATAATGGTATTGATTAGAGACCTGTCCCATCACATTAATAATATAATGGTATTGATTACAGACCTGTCCCAACACAATAATATAATGGGGCTGTTAGAGACTCTGTCCAATACATTGAATACATGGGCTGTCTCTCTGATTCCAGACATGGGGCTGTCTCTCTGTCTCATTAAGAGGATAATGGGGCTGATTAGAGATGGGGCTGTCCCAACTCATTAATAATATGGGGGTATTGATTACAGACC
>NW_026289924.1:117500-119582 GCF_023373465.1 Oncorhynchus keta
ACCGACAGTCAGGGATGTTGACACCGACAGTCAGGGATGTTTACACCGACAGTCAGGAATGTTTACACCGACAGTCAGGGATGTTTACACCGACAGTCAGGGATGTTTACACCGACAGTCAGGGATGTTTACACCGACAGTCAGTGATGTTTACACCGACAGACAGTGATGTTTACACCGACAGTCAGAGATGTTGACGCCGACAGTCAGAGATGTTTACACCGACAGTCAGGGATGTTTACACCGACAGACAGTGATGTTTACACCGACAGTCAGGGATGTTTACACCGACAGTCAGAGATGTTTACACCGACAGTCAGGGATGTTGACACCGACAGTCAGGGATGTTTACACCGACAGTCAGGGATGTTGACACCGACAGTCAGGGATGTTTACACCGACAGTCAGGGATGTTTACACCGACAGTCAGGGATGTTTACACCGACAGTCAGAGATGTTTACACCGACAGTCAGGGATGTTTACACCGACAGTCAGAGATGTTTACACCGACAGACAGGGATGTTTACACCGACAGTCAGAGATGTTTACACCGACAGTCAGGGATGTTTACACCGACAGTCAGGGATGTTTACACCGACAGACAGGGATGTTTACACCGACAGACAGGGATGTTTACACCGACAGTCAGGGATGTTTACACCGACAGACAGGGATGTTGACACCGACAGTCAGAGATGTTTACACTGACAGTCAGGGATGTTTACACCGTCAGACAGGGATGTTTACACCGACAGTCAGAGGATGTTTACACCGACAGAGGAGGAGGTGGAGAGGAGAGGAGGAGGGTACTGAGATGTGGTATTTGAGAAGGCGTTTGTAATAAGCTGGCCCTGTGAACCCACACACACGCCGCTCGCTGTGTTTCAGGGATAAAGACGAGAGGACATGTCAACGATAACAAATCACCCGCTGACACGTGTTCATGATGTCATTGCCACGGGACAAGGCTGGCGAACAAAGGTACAATCATCTGATATCTAGAAGAAAAAGAAACGCCCACCTATTGAGGCGAGGTGCTGGCTAGCGGAGCAGAGAACCTGAACATTAAAGAGATTGCCGCACACTCTAGGAGCTCAGATGCAAAAATGTCATTACCAACGTTTCGACGGCCAAACTGTCTTCATCAGGGTATAAACTATAATCTGATATGTCAGCGATGTGTCACACACACTCAGGAGCTCAGAGCGTGGTCAGAGCGTGGTCAGAGCGTGGTCAGAGCGTGGTCAGAGCGTGGTCAGAGCGTGGTCAACAGAGCGTGGTCAACAGAGCGTGGTCAGAGCGTGGTCAGAGCGAGATCAACAGAGCGTGGTCAGCGTGGCGCGTGGTCAGAGCGTGGTCAGAGCGTGGTCAGAGCGTGGTCAGAGCGAGGTCAGAGCGTGGTCAGAGAGCGCGGTCAGAGCGTGGTCAGAGCGTGGTCAGAGCGAGGTCAGAGCGTGGTCAGAGCGTGGTCAGAGCGTGGTCAGAGCGAGGTCAGAGCGTGGTCAGAGCGCGGTCAGAGCGTGGTCAGAGCGTGGTCAGAGCGTGGTCAGAGCGTGGTCAGAGCGTGGTCAGAGCGTGGTCAGAGCGTGGTCAGAGCGTGGTCAGAGCGTGGTCAGAGCGTGGTCAGAGCGTGGTCAGAGCGTGGTCAGAGCGTGGTCAGAGCGTGGTCAGAGCGTGGTCAGAGCGAGGTCAACAGAGCGTGGTCAGAGCGTGGTCAGAGCGTGGTCAGAGCGTGGTCAGAGCGTGGTCAACAGAGCGTGGTCAGAGCGTGGTCAGAGCGTGGTCAGAGCGAGGTGGTCAGAGCGTGGTCAGAGCGTGGTCAGAGCGTGGTCAGAGCGTGGTCAGAGCGAGGTCAACAGAGCGTGGTCAGAGCGTGGTCAGAGCGTGGTCAGAGCGTGGTCAGAGCGAGGTCAACAGAGCGTGGTCAGAGCGTGGTCAGAGCGTGGTCAGAGCGTGGTCAGAGCGAGGTCAACAGAGCGTGGTCAGGCGTGGTCAGAGCGTGGTCAGAGCGAAATGCCCTGCTGGAGTTTCAAAACAGACGGCCAAGGAATCTCCAAGAACACCGTTGGTACTGTCGAACT
>NW_026289925.1:0-811 GCF_023373465.1 Oncorhynchus keta
GACTTTTCTCCAGAATTCCAACCCCCCGCCCTCCCAGGGGGACATTTCCACAGCACAGGCTGAAAAGTACCGAAGTACCCCTCTTTTTTAGGTTCAAGATGTTTTAATTCATTTGTTTGTGATTGGGGTTTACAGATGATCCTAATATATTTTCTTCATACCGTCTCCCAATTTATTTGTCTGTCAGCAAGTGTAAAATCCTTTTCCCCTTTTTACAGTGGATAGAGTTCATGATTTTTTTGTTGTGCTGCTATAGTTCATTCACTATAGATATCAGAAACAACTCCTTTTGAGGGGCGTCTGTCCGTTAGAAGTTTGACCAAAGGGTGTACTGCTAGTTCTGTCCCCCAGAGGACTCCATAGGCTGCATGGATAGACTAGTTCTGTTCCCCAGAGGACTCCATAGGCTGCATGGATAGACTAGTTCTGTTCCCCAGAGGACTCCATAGGCTGCATGGATAGACTAGTTCTGTTCCCCAGAGGACTCCATAGGCTGCATGGATAGACTAGTTCTGTTCCCCAGAGGACTCCATAGGCTGCATGGATAGACTAGTTCTGTTCCCAGAGGACTCCATAGGCTGCATGGATAGACTAGTTCTGTTCCCCAGAGGACTCCATAGGCTGCATGGATAGACTAGTTCTGTTCCCCAGAGGACTCCATAGGCTGCATGGATAGACTAGTTCTGTTCCCCAGAGGACTCCATAGGCTGCATGGATAGACTAGTTCTGTTCCCCAGAGGACTCCATAGGCTGCATGGATAGACTAGTTCTGTTCCCCAGAGGACTCCATAGGCTGCATGGATAGACTAGT
>NW_026289926.1:0-2859 GCF_023373465.1 Oncorhynchus keta
TGAGTTGATGAGCGAGGTGAGGTAAGGAGAAGGTCTCCGGAAATGGTCTGGAGAAGAGAGGAGGGGATAGGGTCAAGCGGGCAGGTTGTTGGGCGGCCGGCCGTCACAAGACGCGAGATTTCATCTGGAGAGAGAGGGAGAAAGAGGTCAGAGCATAGGGTAGGGCAGTGTGAGCAGAACCAGCGGTGTCGTTTGACTTAGCAAACGAGGATCGGATGTCATCGACCTTCTTTTCAAAATGGTTGACGAAGTCATCTGCAGAGAGGGAGGAGGGAGGGGGGGAGGATTCAGGAGGAGGAGAAGGTGGCAAAGAGCTTCCTAGGGTTAGAGGCAGATGCTTGGAATTTAGAATGGTAGAAAGTGGCTTTAGCAGCAGAGACAGAGGAGGAAAATGTAGAGAGGAGGGAGTGAAAGGATGCCAGGTCCGCAGGAGGCGAGGTTTTCCTCCATTTCCGCTCGGCTGCCCGGAGCCCTGTTCTGTGAGCTCGCAATGAGTCGTCGAGCCACGGAGGCGGGAGAGGGAGGACCGAGCCGGCCTGGAGGATAGGGGACATAGGGAGTCAAAGGATGCAGTAAGGGAGGAGAGGAGGGTTGAGGAGGCAGAATCAGGAGATAGGTTGGAGAAAGTTTGAGCAGAGGGAAGAGAAGATAGGATGGAAGAGGAGAGAGATAGCGGGGGAGAGAGAGCGAAGGTTGGGACGGCGCGATACCATCCGGAAAGTAGGGGCAGTGTGGGAAGTGTTGGATGAGAGCGAGAGGGGAAAAGGATACAAGGTAGTGGTGGAGACTTGGAGGAGTTGCAATGAGGTTAGTGGAAGAACAGCATCTAGTAAAGATGAGGTCAAGCGTATTGCCTGCCTTGTGAGTAGGGGGGAAGGTGAGAGGGTGAGGTCAAAGAGGAGAGGGTGGAAAGAAGGAGGCAGAGAGGAATGAGTCAAAGGTAGACGTGGGGGGAGGTTGAAGTCGCCCAGAACTGTGAGAGGTGAGCCGTCCTCAGGAAAGGAGCTTTATCAAGGCATCAAGCTCATTGATGAACTCTCGAGGGAACCTGGAGGGCGATAAATGATAAGGATGTTAAGCTTGAAAGGGCTGGTAACTGTGACAGCATGGAATTCCAAAGGAGGCACAGACAGATGGGTAAGGGGAGAAAAGAGAGAAAGACCACTTGGGAGAGATGAGGATCCCGGTGCCACCACCCCGCTGACCAGAAGCTCTCGGGGTGTGCGGAACACGTGGGCGGACGAGGGAGAGAGCAGTAGGAGTAGCAGTGTTATCTGTGGTGATCCATGTTTTCCGTCAGTGCCAAGAAGTCAAGGACTGGAGGGGAGGCATAGGTAGAGATGAACTCTGCCTTGTTGGCCGCAGATTGGCAGTTCCAGAGGCTACCAGAGACCTGGAACTCCACGGGTCGTCACGCGCTGGGACCACCAGGTTAGGGTGGTCGCGGCCACGCGGTGGAGCGTTTGTATGGTCTGTGCAGAGAGGAGAGAACAGGGATAGACAGACACATAGTTGACAGGCTACAGAAAAGGCTACGCTAATGCAAGGAAATTGAATGACAAGCGGGACTACACGTCTCAATGTTCAGAAAGTTAAACTTACGTAGCTTAAGAATCTTATTGACTAAATGATTAAAATGATACAGTACTGCTAAAGTAGGCTAGCTGGCAGTAGCTGCGTTGTTGACACTACACTAATCAGTCGTTCCGTTGAGTGTAATAATTTCTACAGTGCTGCTATTGGGGTAACTGGCTAGCTAGCAGTGTTGTTTACGTTACGTTGAGTTAAGAACGACAATAGCTGGCTAGGGGCTAACCTAGGAAATCGGTCTAGACTACACAATTATCTTTGAAACAAAGATGGCTATGTAGCTAGCTATGTAGCTAGCTACGATCAAACAAATCAAACCGTTGTACTGTAATGAAATGAAAATGTGATACTACCTGTGTGAATGCGACCGGGTTGTTGAGTTCTATTCAGTAGACGTTGGCTAGCTGTTAGCTGGTAGCTGTTGGCTAGCTAGCAGAGTCTCTTACGTTAAGGACGACAAATGGCTGGCTAGCGAACCTCAGTGAATTAAGATAATCACTCCAAGGCTACACACACTAAACTACAATTATCTTGGAAAAACAAAGACAGCTATGTAGCTAGCTAACACTGAACTAATCAAGTCGTACAGTTGAGTGAATAGCACTACAGTGATGCTAATCTGTGTGCGTTAGCTAGCGTTGTAGCTCCTGGGCGAATAGCAGTGAGGCTACGTTAGGGCTGACGAAATACGATAATTATGCAATTATCTCTGATACAAGGACGGCTATGTAGCTAGCTAAGAATGGCTAAAATTATGTAGCTAGCTAACAGTAAACTAATCAAGTCGTACAGTTGAGTGAATAGCACTACAGTGATGCTAATCTGTGTGCGTTAGCTAGCGTTAGCTAGCTCCTGGGCGAATAGCAGTGAAGGCTACGTTAGGGCGACGAGAATACGATAATTATGCAATTATCTCTGATACAAGGACGGCTATGTAGCTAGCTGGAAAAAGAATTGCTAAGATTAGACAAATCAACCGTTGTACTATAATGAAATGTAATGAAAAAAGTTATACAACCTGCAGAGCGAAGTGCGAATGCGAATGCGACCCTTCGCTCCAATCTCCTCACTCGAGGTAGCTCTCCAGGAGGTAGCTCTCCAGGAACAGGGGTTGAGTTAAAACCTACAGGAGGGTGTCTCTCCAGGAACAGGTTGGAGTGAAAACCTACAGGATGGAAGCTCTCCAGGAACAGGGTTGAGTTAAAACCTTACAGGGAGGGTAGCTCTCTAGGAACAGGGTTGGAGTTAAAACCTACAGGAGGGTAGTTC
>NW_026289927.1:0-44945 GCF_023373465.1 Oncorhynchus keta
TTTAGCAGAGGATGGTTTCGATACATCGACCTCTGGGTTATGGGCCCAGCACGCTTCGGCTGCGCCACTTTGCTCTCAGCCACTTAAGAAATGACTAGAACTCACAATCCATGGCTTAGGAGGCCAGTGTCTTAGGCCACTGGGGTACTGTGTAAACAGTATGACCAATATGAACTGTTGGAAGAGGTCAAAAAAATGTATAATGGAACTGAGACATGCCCATGAAATGACACATTTTTTAATTTTTTGTTTGCACTTAAAATCTAAAAAGAAACTGTTTAGCAGAGGATGGTTTCGATCCATTGACCTCTGGGTTATGGGCTCAGCACTCTTCCACTGCGCCACTCTGCTCTCAGCCACTTAAGACAAGACTAGAACTCACAATCCATGGCTTAGGAGGCCAGTGTCTTAGGCCACTGGGGTACTGTGTAAACAGTATGACCAATATGAACTGTTGGAAGAGGTCAAAAAAATGTATAATGGAACTGAGACATGCCCATGAAACAACACATTTTTTTATTTTTTTGTTTGCACTTAAAATCTAAAAACAAACTGTTTAGCAGAGGATGGTTTCGATCCATCGACCTCTGGGTAATGGGCCCAGCACGCTTCCGCTGCGCAACTCTGCTTCCACCCACCCCAGATGGGACTTGAAACCACAATCGTGGTTTCCAAGATGGCGTAGCAGTCGTACGTATGTTTTGTCTTGTCCCGTCCTGTCTAGTGTAAATATAGTTTTCTTCGTTTATTTTTCTGTATATATTTCGTACATATTTTAATCTCACTCTCAAACTAGAGCTGAATATACTCTCCTGCAACCCGCATCACCCAATGTGGTACGGATCCGCCTTTTCTATACTTTACATTAGATCCGGAGCCACCATCAGAAGCTAGCCAGCAACTAGCTACTAGCTCGTACTCAGTTAGCCATTGCTAGCGGTCTTCTAAGCTAACTAGAACACCAGCGCGACATCAACCCAGAGCATATCAGACTGCTCTTTCTCTACCACATCTCCGGATTCCTACCGCAAGCTCTGAACCTTTACACCGGATCATCGCAACTAGCTAGCTGCAATTCCGAGTGGCTACTCCTGGCCAACGTCTCTGGCCCAAAACAAGCTACAGTTAGCCTTGAGCTAAGCCCATCTCCGACTAGCCGAAGAGGCCCAACGATACCTCTTTTGCCAATTGGCCTGGACCCTTTACTGCCGACACGGAGCGCCGCCGATCCATCACGACTGGTCCGCCGACATAATCGTCCGAGGTGGTTTCAACAGGCTTTTTTTCGTTGCGACATCGCCAAAGACCCATCTGCTGGCCAAGGCCCGCGAGCTTTCTGAAACGCTGTGTCTCCAGCTCACCAGAGCTCCTGTAGCATAATCCTGGGCTACAATTACCCGGGCCCACGACCGGTCTGTCAATGCCACCGCAAGAAGAGGAATAAACAGACTCACCCCATCGCGACGTCCCCCAAAGGTTAGCTCTCTAGCCCTCGCTATCTCCCCTACTTGCTATTCGGCCTGCTAACGGCTAGCTTGTCTAGCCCGGGCCTACGAACTGTTAGCTTGTTAGCACAGGCCTGCTAACCATCTGACTCACCTCATCCCAAACACTTCTGAACCCATTTACTTTCTCTTTGATTTTTATTTGTTTATACCTTCCGGAAACCTGCCTCACCCACTGTGATACGGATTCGCTATCACTTTTAATTTTGATTTATTTTTATGACACACTCAAGAACCTCCAGACGCTAACCAGCTAACTAGCTACAAGCTATTTAGTCATTGTTAGTTTAAAAAAAAATAAATAAAAAAATAAAAAATAAATAAAAAAAAAAAAAACCTGATAACACTCGCCAGCCCAGCTTCCCTGCCCATCCACCGCTGCCCCTGGACACTGATTTCTTGGCTACATAGCTGACGACGCTGGACTGTCCATTAATCACGGTACCCCATTCTGCTTGTTTGTTTATCTGTCGGCCCAGTTGCCTAGTCAACGCCATTTTACCTGCTGTTTGTTGTGCTAGCTGATTAGCCTCGCCTACTGTTTTTAGCTAGCTTTCCCAATTCAACACCTGTGATTACTGTATGCCTCGCTGTATGTCTCTCCCAAATGTCAATATGCCTTGTATACTGTTGTTCAGGTTAGTTATCATTGTTTTAGTTCACAATGGAGCCCCTAGATCCACTCTGCATACCCCTGTTACCTCCTTTGTCCCACCCCCCACACATGCGGTGACCTCACCCATTACAACCAGCATGTCCAGAGATACAACCTCTCTCATCATCACCCAGTGCCTGGGCTTACCTCCGCTGTACCCGCACCCCACCATACCCCTGTCTGCGCATTATGCCCTGAATATATTCTACCATGCCCAGAAACCTGCTCCTCTTATCCTCTGCCCCCAACGCTCTAGGCGACCAGTTTTGATAGCCTTTAGCCGCACCCTCATACTACTCCTTCTCTGTTCCGCGGGTGATGTGGAGGTAAACCCAGGCCCTGCATGCCCCCAGGTACCCTCATTTGTTGACTTCTGTGATCGAAAAAGTCTTGGTTTTATGCATGTCAACATCAGAAGCCTCCTCCCTAAGTTTGTTTTACTCACTGCTTTAGCACACTCTGCTAACCCTGATGTCCTTGCCGTGTCTGAATCCTGGCTCAGGAAGGCCACCAAAAATTCAGAGATTTCCATACCCAACTATAACATCTTCCGTCAAGATAGAACTGCCAAAGGGGGCGGAGTCGCAGTCTACTGCAGAGATAGCCTGCAAAGTAATGTCATACTTTCCAGGTCCATACCCAAACAGTTTGAACTACTAATTTTGAAAATTACTCTCCAGAAACAAGTCTATCACTGTTGCCGCCTGCTACCGACCCCCGTCAGCTCCCAGCTGCGCCCTGGACACCATTTGTGAATTGATCGCCCCTCATCTAGCTTCAGAGTTTGTTCTGTTAGGTGACCTAAACTGGGATATGCTTAACACCCCGGCAGTCCTACAATCTAAGCTAGATGCCCTCAATCTCACTCAAATCATCAAGGAACCCACCAGGTACAACCCTAACTCTGTAAACAAGGGCACCCTCATAGACGCCATCCTGACCAACTGGCCTCCAAATATACCTCCGCTGTCTTCAACCAGGATCTCAGCGATCACTGCCTCATCGCCTGTATCCGCCACGGAGCCGCAGTCAAACGACCACCCTCATCACTGTCAAACGCTCCCTAAAACACTTCTGTGAGCAGGCCTTCTAATCGACCTGGCCCGTGTATCCTGGAAGGACATTGACCTCATCCCGTCAGTTGAGGATGCCTGGTCATTCTTTAAAAGTAACTTCCTCACCATTTTAGATAAGCATGCCCGTTCAAAATGCAGAACCAAGAACAGATACAGCCCTGGTTCACTCCAGACCTGACTGCCCTCGACCAGCACAAAAACATCCTGTGGCGGACTGCAATAGCATCGAATAGCCCCGTGATATGCAACTGTTCAGGAAGTCAGGAACCAATACACGCAGTCAGTCAGGAAAGCTAAGGCCAGCTTCTTCAGGCAGAAGTTTGCATCCTGTAACTCCAACTCCAAAAAGTTCTGGGACACTGTGAAGTCCATGGAGAACAAGAGCACCTCCTCCCAGCTGCCCACTGCACTGAGGCTAGGAAACACGGTCTCCACCGATAAATCCATGATTATCGAAAACTTCAATAAGCACTTCTCAACGGCTGGCCATGCCTTCCGCCTGGCTACTCCAACCTCGGCCAACAGCCCGCCCCGTAGTTCCTCACCCAAGCCCTCCAGGTTCTCCTTTACCCAAATCCAGATAGCAGATGTTCTGAAAGAGCTGCAAAACCTGGACCCGTACAAATCAGCTGGGCTTGATAATCTGGACCCGCTATTTCTGAAACTATCTGCCGCCATTGTCGCAACCCCTATTACCAGCCTGTTCAACCTCTCTTTCATATCGTCTGAGATCCCCAAGGATTGAAAGCTGCCGCAGTCATCCCCCTCTTCAAAGGGGGGAGACACCCTGGACCCAAACTGCTATAGACCTATATCCATCCTGCCCTGCCTATCTAAGGTCTTTGAAAGCCAAGTCAACAAACAGGTCACTGACCATCTCGAATCCCACCGTACCTTCTCCGCTGTGCAATCTGGTTTCGAGCCGGTCACGGGTGCACCTCAGCCACACTCAAGGTACTAAATGATATCATAACCGCCATCGATAAAAGACAGTACTGTGCAGCCGTCTTCATCGACCTCGCCAAGGCTTTCGACTCTGTCAATCACCAAATTCTTATCGGCAGACTCAACAGCCTCGGTTTTTCGGATGACTGCCTTGCCTGGTTCACCAATTACTTTGCAGACAGAGTTCAGTGTGTCAAATCGGAGGGCATGCTGTCCGTCCTCTGGCAGTCTCTATGGGGGTGCCACAGGGTTCAATTCTCGGGCCGACTCTTTTCTCTGTATATATCAATGATGTTGCTCTTGCTGCGGGCGATTCCCTGATCCACCTCTACGCAGACGACACCATTCTATATACTTTCGGCCCGTCATTGGACACTGTGCTATCCAACCTCCAAACGAGCTTCAATGCCATACAGCACTCCTTCCGTGGCCTCCAACTGCTCCTAAACGCGAGTAAAACCAAATGCATGCTTTTCAACCGATCGCTGCCTGCACCCGCATGCCCGACTAGCATCACCACCCTGGATGGTTCCAACCTTGAATATGTGGACATCTATAAGTACCTAGGTGTCTGGCTAGACTGCAAACTCTCCTTCCAGACTCACATCAAACATCTCCAATCAAAAATCAAATCCAGAGTCGGCTTTCTATTCCGCAACAAAGCCTCCTTCACTCACGCTGCCAAGCTTACCCTAGTAAAACTGACTATCCTACCGATCCTCGACTTCGGCGATGTCATCTACAAAATGGCTTCCAACACTCTACTCAGCAAACTGGATGCAGTCTATCACAGTGCCATCCGTTTTGTCACTAAAGCACCTTATACCACCCACCACTGCGACTTGTATGCTCTAGTCGGCTGGCCCTCACTACATATTCGCCGCCAGACCCACTGGCTCCAGGTCATCTACAAGTCCATGCTAGGTAAAGCTCCGCCTTATCTCAGTTCACTGGTCACGATGGCAACACCCATCCGTAGCACGCGCTCCAGCAGGTGTATCTCACTGATCATCCCTAAAGCCAACACCTCATTTGGTCCGCCTTTCGTTCCAGTACTCTGCTGCCTGTGACTGGAACGAATTGCAAAAATCGCTGAAGTTGGAGACTTTATCTCCCCTCACCAACTTCAAACATCAGCTATCCGAGCAGCTAACCGATCGCTGCAGCTGTACATAGTCTATTGGTAAATAGCTCACCCTTTTTCACCTACCTCATTCCCATACTGTTTTTATACTGTTTTTATTTATTTACTTTTCTGCTCTTTTGCACACCAATATCTCTACCTGTACATGCCCATCTGATCATTTATCACCAGTGTTAATCTGCAAAATTGTATTATTCGCCTACCTCCTCATGCCTTTTGCACACATTGTATATAGACTGCCCATTTTTTTTTTCTACTGTGTTATTGACTTGCTAAATTGTTTACTCCATGTGTAACTCTGTGTTGTCTGTTCACACTGCTATGCTTTATCTTGGCCAGGTCGCAGTTGCAAATGAGAACTTGTTCTCAACTAGCCTACCTGGTTAAATAAAGGTGAAATAAATAAAAAAATAAAATCCCTGGTTTAGGAGGCCAGTGCCTTATCCATTCGGCCACTGGGGCACTGTTTACCTTCTGCAAACAGTACGAACTGATAGAAGCAGGAAAAACAATGTGTACTGGATAGCACTGAGAGACGCAAATGAAATTTAGCTTTCTAATTTCTGTTTGCGTTTCATTTTTAAAAACAAACTGTTTAGCAGAAGATGGTTTCGATCCATCGACCTCTGGGTTATGGGCCCAGCACGCTTCCACTGCGCCACTCTGCTCTCAGGCACTTAAGACAAGACTAGAAATCACAATCCATGGCTTAGGCCACTGGGGTACTGTGTAAACAGTATGACCAATACGAACTGTTGGAAGAGGTAAAAAAAATGTATAATGGAACTGAGACATGCCCATGAAACGACACGTTTTTTAAATTTTTTGTTTGCACTTAAAATCTAAAAATAAACTTTTTAGCAGAGGATGGTTTCGATCCATCGACCTCTGGGTTATGGGCCCAGCACGCTTCCGCTGCGCCACTGTGCTCTCAGCCACTTAAGAAAAGACTAGAACTCACAATCCATGGCTTAGGAGGCCAGTGTCTTAGGCCACTGTGGTACTGTGTAAACAGTATGACCAATATGAACTGTTGGAAGAGGTCAAAAAAATGTATAATGGAACTGAGACATGCCCATGAAACAACACATTTTTTAAATTTTTTGTTTGCACTTAAAATCTAAAAATAAACTCTTTAGCAGAGGATGGTTTCGATCCATCGACCTCTGGGTTATGGGCCCAGCACGCTTCCGCTGCGCCACTCTGCTTCCAGCCACCCCAGATGTGACTTGAAACCACAATCGCTGGCTTAGGAGGCCAGTGCCTTATCCATTAGGCCACTGGGGCACTGTTTACCTTCTGCAAACAGTACGAACTGAGAGAAGCAGGAAAAACAATGTGTACTGGATAGCACTGAGAGACGCAAATGAAATTTAGCTTTCTAATTTCTGTTTGCGTTTCATTTTTAAAAACAAACTGTTTAGCAGAAGATGGTTTCGATCCATTGACCTCTGGGTTATGGGCTCAGCACGCTTCCACTGCGCCACTCTGCTCTCAGCCACTTAAGACAAGACTAGAACTCACAATCCATGGCTTAGGAGGCCAGTGTCTTAGGCCACTGGGGTACTGTGTAAACAGTATGACCAATACGAACTGTTGGAAGAGGTCAAAAAAATGTATAATGGAACTGAGACATGCCCATGAAAAGATACATTTTTTAATTTTTTTTGTTTGCACTTAAAATCTAACAAGAAACTTTTTAGCAGAGGATGGTTTCGATCCATCGACCTCTGGGTTATGGGCCCAGCACGCTTCCGCTGCGCCACTCTGCTCTCAGCAACTTAAGAAAAGACTAGAACTCACAATCCATGGCTTAGGAGGCCAGTGTCTTAGGCCACTGGGGTACTGTGTAAACAGTATGACCAATATGAACTGTTGGAAGAGGTCAAAAAATGTATAATGGAACTGAGACATGCCCATGAAACGACAATTTTTTAAATTTTTTGTTTGCACTTAAAATCTAAAAAGAAACTGTTTAGCAGAGGATGGTTTCGATCCATTGACCTCTGGGTTATGGGCTCGGCACGCTTCCACTGCGCCACTCTGCTCTCAGCCACTTAAGACAAGACTAGAACTCACAATCCATGGCTTAGGAGGCCAGTGTCTTAGGCCACTGGGGTACTGTGTAAACAGTATGACCAATACGAACTGTTGGAAGAGGTCAAAAAATGTATAATGGAACTGAGACATGCCCATGAAACGACACATGTTTTAAATGTTTTGTTTGCACTTAAAATCTAAAAAGAAACTTTTAGCAGAGGATGGTTTCGATCCATCGACCTCTGGGTTATGGGCCCAGCACACTTCCGCTGCGCCACTCTGCTCTAAGCCACTTAAGAAAAGACTAGAACTCACAATCCATGGCTTAGGAGGCTAGTGTCTTAGGCCACTGGAGTACTGTGTAAACAGTATGACCAATATGAACTGTTGGAAGAGGTCAAAAAAATGTATAATGGAACTGAGACATGCCCATGAAACGACACATTTTTTTATTTTTTTGTTTGCACTTAAAATCTAAAAAGAAACTGTTTAGCAGAGGATGATTTCGATCCATTGACCTCTGGGTTATGGGCTCAGCACGCTTCCACTGCGCCACTCTGCTCTCAGCCACTTAAGACAAGACTAGAACTCACAATCCATGGCTTAGGAGGGCAGTGTCTTAGGCCACTGGGGTACTGTGTAAACAGTATGACCAATACGAACTGTTGGAAGAGGTAAAAAAAATGTATAATGGAACTGAGACATGCCCATGAAACGACACGTTTTTTAAATTTTTTGTTTGCACTTAAATCTAAAAAGAAACTTTTTAGCAGAGGATGGTTTGGATCCATCGACCTCTGGGCTCAGCACGCTTCCACTGCGCAACTCTGCTCTCAGCCACTTAAGAAAAGACTAGAACTCACAATCCATGGCTTAGGAGGCCAGTGTCTTAGGCCACTGGGGTACTGTGTAAACAGTATGACCAATATGAACTGTTGGAAGAGGTCAAAAAATGTATAATGGAAATGAGACATGCCCATGAAACAACACATTTTTTAAATGTTTTGTTTGCACTTAAAATCTAAAAAAGAAAATTTTTAGCAGAGGATGGTTTCGATCCATCGACCTCTGGGTTATGGGCCCAGCACGCTTCGGCTGCGCCACTTGCTCTCAGCCACTTAAGAAATGACTAGAACTCACAATCCATGGCTTAGGAGGCCAGTGTCTTAGGCCACTGGGGTACTGTGTAAACAGTATGACCAATATGAACTGTTGGAAGAGGTCAAAAAAATGTATAATGGAACTGAGACATGCCCATGAAATGACACATTTTTAATTTTTGTTTGCACTTAAAATCTAAAAAGAAACTGTTTAGCAGAGGATGGTTTCGATCCATTGACCTCTGGGTTATGGGCTCAGCACTCTTCCACTGCGCCACTCTGCTCTCAGCCACTTAAGACAAGACTAGAACTCACAATCCATGGCTTAGGAGGCCAGTGTCTTAGGCCACTGGGGTACTGTGTAAACAGTATGACCAATACGAACTGTTGGAAGAGGTCAAAAAATGTATAATGGAACTGAGACATGCCCATGAAAAGATACATTTTTAATTTTTTTGTTTGCACTTAAAATCTAACAAGAAACTTTTAGCAGAGGATGGTTTCGATCCATCGACCTCTGGGCCCAGCACGCTCCGCTGCGCCACTCTGCTCTCAGCCACTTAAGAAAAGACTAGAACTCACAATCCATGGCTTAGGAGGCCAGTGTCTTAGGCCACTGGGGTACTGTGTAAACAGTATGACCAATATGAACTGTTGGAAGAGGTCAAAAAAATGTATAATGGAACTGAGACATGCACATGAAACAACACATTTTTTAAATTTTTTGTTTGCACTTAAAATCTAAAAATAAACTGTTTAGCAGAGGATGGTTTCGATCCATCGACCTCTGGGTTATGGGCCCAGCACGGTTCCGCTGCGCCACTCTGCTTCCAGCCACCCCAGATGTGACTTGAAACCACAATCGCTGGCTTAGGAGGCCAGTGCCTTATCCATTAGGCCACTGGGGCACTGTTTACCTTCTGCAAACAGTACGAACTGATAGAAGCAGGAAAAACAATGTGTACTGGATAGCACTGAGAGACGCAAATGAAATTTAGCTTTCTAATTTCTGTTTGCGTTTCATTTTTAAAAACAAACTGTTTAGCAGAAGATGGTTTCGATCCATCGACCTCTGGGTTATGGGCCCAGCACGCGTCCACTGCGCCACTCTGCTCTCAGCCACTTAAGAAAAGACTAGAACTCACAATCCAAGGCTTAGGAGGCCAGTGTCTGAGGCCACTGGGGTACTGTGTAAACAGTATGACCAATACGAACTGTTGGAAGAGGTCAAAAAAATGTATAATGGAAATGAGACATGCCCATGAAATGACACATTTTTTATTTTTTGTTTGCACTTAAAATCTAAAAAGAAACTGTTTAGCAGAGGATGGTTTCGATCCATTGACCTCTGGGCTCAGCACGCTTCCACTGCGCCACTCTGCTCTCAGCCACTTAAGACAAGACTAGAACTCACAATCCATGGCTTAGGAGGCCAGTGTCTTAGGCCACTGGGGTACTGTGTAAACAGTATGACCAATACGAACTGTTGGAAGAGGTCAAAAAATGTATAATGGAACTGAGACATACCCATGAAAAGATACATTTTTAAATTTTTTGTTTGCACTTAAAATCTAACAAGAAACTTTTTAGCAGAGGATGGTTTCGATCCATCGACCTCTGGGTTATGGGCCCAGCACGCTTCCGCTGAGCCACTCTGCTCTCAGCCAATTAAGAAAAGACTAGAACTCACAATCCATGGCTTAGGAGGCCAGTGTCTTAGGCCACTGGGGTACTGTGTAAACAGTATGACCAATATGAACTGTTGGAAGAGGTCAAAAAAATGTATAATGGAACTGAGACATGCCCATGAAACAACACATTTTTTTATTTTTTTGTTTGCACTTAAAATCTAAAAAGAAACTGTTTAGCAGAGGATGGTTTCGATCCATTGACCTCTGGGTTATGGGCTCAGCACGCTTCCACTGCGCCACTCTGCTCTCAGCCACTTAAGACAAGACTAGAACTCACAATCCATGGCTTAGGAGGCCAGTTTCTTAGGCCACTGGGGTACTGTGTAAACAGTATGACCAATACGAACTGTTGGAAGAGGTCAAAAAAATGTATAATGGAACTGAGACATGCCCATGAAACGACACATTTTTTAAATTTTTTGTTTGCACTTAAAATCTAAAAAGAAACTGTTTAGCAGAGGATGGTTTCGATCCATCGACCTCTGGGTTATGGGCACAGCACGCTTCCGCTGAGACACTCTGCTCTCAGCCACTTAAGAAAAGACTAGAACTCACAATTCTTGGCTTAGGAGGCCAGTGTCTTAGGCCACTGGGGTACTGTGTAAACAGTATGACCAATACGAACTGTTGGAAGAGGTCAAAAAAATGTATAATGGAACTGAGACATGCCCATGAAACAACACATTTTTTTTATTTTTTGTTTGCACTTAAAATCTAAAAATAAACTGTTTAGCAGAGGATGGTTTCGATCCATCGACCTCTGGGTTATGGGCCCAGCACGCTTCCGCTGAGCCACTCTGCTCTCAGCCACTTAAGAAAAGACTAGAACTCACAATCCATGGCTTAGGAGGCCAGTGTCTTAGGCCACTGGGGTACTGTGTAAACAGTATGACCAATATGAACTGTTGGAAGAGGTCAAAAAAATGTATAATGGAAATGAGACATGCCCATGAAACAACACATTTTTTTAATTTTTTGTTAGCACTTAAAATCTAAAAATAAACTGTTTAGCAGAGGATGGTTTCGATCCATCGACCTCTGCGTTATGGGCCCAGCACGCTTCCGCTGCGCCACTCTGCTTCCACCCACCCCAGATGGGACTTGAACCCACAATCCCTGGCTTAGGAGGCCAGTACCTTATCCATTAGGCCAATGGGGCAATGTTTACCTTCTGCAAACAGTACGAACTGATAGAAGCAGGAAAAACAATGTGTACTGGATAGCACTGAGAGACGCAAATGAAATTTAGCTTTCTCATTTCTGTTTGCGTTTCATTTTTAAAAACAAACTGTTTAGCAGAGGATGGTTTCGATCCATTGACCTCTGGGTTATGGGCTCAGCACGCTTCCACTGTGCCACTCTGCTATCAGCCACTTAAGAAAAGACTAGAACTCACAATCCATGGCTTAGGAGGCCAGTGTCTTAGGCGACTGGGGTACTGTGTAAACAGTATGACCAATATGAACTGTTGGAAGAGGTCAAAAAAATGTATAATGGAACTGAGACATGCCCATGAAACGACACATTTTTTAAATTTTTTGTTTGCACTTAAAATCTAAAAAGAAACTGTTTAGCAGAGGATGGTTTCGATCCATCGACCTCTGGGTTATGGGCACAGCACGCTTCCGCTGAGCCACTCTGCTCTCAGCCACTTAAGAAAAGACTAGAACTCACAATTCTTGGCTTAGGAGGCCAGTGTCTTAGGCCACTGGGGTACTGTGTAAACAGTATGACCAATACGAACTGTTGGAAGAGGTCAAAAAAATGTATAATGGAACTGAGACATGCCCATGAAACGATACATTTTTTTTATTTTTTGTTTGCACTTAAAATCTAAAAATAAACAGTTTAGCAGAGGATGGTTTCGATCCATCGACCTCTGGGTTATGGGCCCAGCACGCTTCCGCTGAGCCACTCTGCTCTTAGACACTTAAGAAAAGACTAGAACTCACAATCCATGGCTTAGGAGGCCAGTGTCTTAGGCCACTGGGGTACTGTGTAAACAGTATGACCAATACGAACTGTTGGAAGAGGTCAAAAAAATGTATAATGGAACTGAGACATGCCCATGAAACAACACATTTTTTAAATTTTTTGTTAGCAATTAAAATCTAAAAAGAAACATTTTAGCAGAGGATGGTTTCGATCCATCGACCTCTGGGTTATGGGCCCAGCACGCTTCCGCTGCGCCACTCTGCTCTCAGCCACTTAAGAAAAGACTAGAACTCACAATCCATGGCTTAGGAGGCCAGTGTCTTAGGCCACTGGGGTACTGTGTAAACAGTATGACCAATACGAACTGTTGGAAGAGGTCAAAAAAATGTATAATGGAACTGAGACATGCCCATGAAACGACACATTTTTTTAATTTTTTGTTTGCACTTAAAATCTAAAAAGAAACATTTTAGCAGAGGATGGTTTCGATCCATCGACCTCTGGGTTATGGGCCCAGCACGCTTCCGCTGCGCCACTCTGCTCTCAGCCACTTAAGAAAAGACTAGAACTCACAATCCATGGCTTAGGAGGCCAGTGTCTTAGGCCACTGGGGTACTGTGTAAACAGTATGACCAATATGAACTGTTGGAAGAGGTCAAAAAAATGTATAATGGAAATGAGACATGCCCATGAAACAACACATTTTTTAAATTTTTGTTTGCACTTAAAATCTAAAAATAAACTGTTTAGCAGAGGATGGTTTCGATCCATCGACCTCTGCGTTATGGGCCCAGCACGCTTCCGCTGCGCCACTCTGCTTCCACCCACCCCAGATGGGACTTGAACCCACAATCCCTGGCTTAGGAGGCCAGTGCCTTATCCATTAGGCCAATGGGGCAATGTTTACCTTCTGCAAACAGTACGAACTGATAGAAGCAGGAAAAACAATGTGTACTGGATAGCACTGAGAGACGCAAATGAAATTTAGCTTTCTCATTTCTGTTTGCGTTTCATTTTTAAAAACAAACTGTTTAGCAGAGGATGGTTTCGATCCATTGACCTCTGGGTTATGGGCTCAGCACGCTTCCACTGTGCCACTCTGCTCTCAGCCACTTAAGAAAAGACTAGAACTCACAATCCATGGCTTAGGAGGCCAGTGTCTTAGGCCACTGGGGTACTGTGTAAACAGTATGACCAATATGAACTGTTGGAAGAGGTCAAAAAATGTATAATGGAACTGAGACATGCCCATGAAACGACACATTTTTTAAATTTTTTGTTTGCACTTAAAATCTAAAAAGAAACTGTTTAGCAGAGGATGGTTTCGATCCATCGACCTCTGGGTTATGGGCCCAGCACGCTTCCGCTGAGCCACTCTGCTCTCAGCCACTTAAGAAAAGACTAGAACTCACAATTCTTGGCTTAGGAGGCCAGTGTCTTAGGCCACTGGGGTACTGTGTAAACAGTATGACCAATACGAACTGTTGGAAGAGGTCAAAAAAATGTATAATGGAACTGAGACATGCCCATGAAACGACACATTTTTTTATTTTTTGTTTGCACTTAAAATCTAAAAATAAACTGTTTAGCAGAGGATGGTTTCGATCCATCGACCTCTGGGTTATGGGCCCAGCACGCTTCCGCTGCGCCACTCTGCTCTTAGCCACTTAAGAAAAGACTAGAACTCACAATCCATGGCTTAGGAGGCCAGTGTCTTAGGCCACTGGGGTACTGTGTAAACAGTATGACCAATACGAACTGTTGGAAGAGGTCAAAAAAATGTATAATGGAACTGAGACATGCCCATGAAACGACACATTTTTTAAATTTTTTGTTTGCACTTAAAATCTAAAAAGAAACATTTTAGCAGAGGATGGTTTCGATCCATCGACCTCTGGGTTATGGGCCCAGCACGCTTCCGCTGCGCCACTCTGCTCTCAGCCACTTAAGAAAAGACTAGAACTCACAATCCATGGCTTAGGAGGCCAGTGTCTTAGGCCACTGGGGTACTGTGTAAACAGTATGACCAATACGAACTGTTGGAAGAGGTCAAAAAAATGTATAATGGAACTGAGACATGGCCATGAAACGACACATTTTTTAATTTTTCTGTTTGCACTTAAAATCTAAAAAGAAACATTTTAGCAGAGGATGGTTTCGATCCATCGACCTCTGGGTTATGGGCCCAGCACGCTTCCGCTGCGCCACTCTGCTCTCAGCCACTTAAGAAAAGACTAGAACTCACAATCCATGGCTTAGGAGGCCAGTGTCTTAGGCCACTGGGGTACTGTGTAAACAGTATGACCAATATGAACTGTTGGAAGAGGTCAAAAAAATGTATAATGGAAATGAGACATGCCCATGAAACAACACATTTTTAAATTTTTGTTTGCACTTAAAATCTAAAATAAACTGTTTAGCAGAGGATGGTTTCGATCCATCGACCTCTGGGTTATGGGCCCAGCACGCTTCCGCTGCGCCACTCTGCTTCCACCCACCCCAGATGGGACTTGAACCCACAATCCCTGGCTTAGGAGGCCAGTGCCTTATCCATTAGGCCACTGGGGCACTGTTTACCTTCTGCAAACAGTACGAACTGATAGAAGCAGGAAAAAAATGTGTACTGGATAAAGACGCAAATGAAATTTAGCTTTCTCATTTCTGTTTGCGTTTCATTTTTAAAAACAAACTGTTTAGCAGAGGATGGTTTCGATCCATCGACCTCTGGGTTATGGGCCCAGCACGCTTCCGCTGCGCCACTCTGCTCTCAGCCACTTAAGAAAAGACTAGAACTCACAATCCATGGCTTAGGAGGCCAGTGTCTTAGGCCACTGGGGTACTGTGTAAACAGTATGACCAATATGAACTGTTGGAAGAGGTCAAAAAAATGTATAATGGAACTGAGACATGCCCATGAAACGACACATTTTTTTATTTTTTTGTTTGCACTTAAAATCTAAAAATAAACTTTTTAGCAGAGGATGGTTTCGATCCATCGACCTCTGGGTTATGGGCCCAGCACGCTTCCGCTGCGCCACTCTGCTCTCAGCCACTTCAGAAAAGACTAGAACTCACAATTCTTGGCTTAGGAGGCCAGTGTCTTAGGCCACTGGGGTACTGTGTAAACAGTATGACCAATATGAACTGTTGGAAGAGGTCAAAAAAATGTATAATGGAACTGAGACACGCCCACGAAACGACACATTTTTTAAATTTTTTGTTTGCACTTAAAATCTAAAAAGAAACATTTTAGCAGAGGATGGTTTCGATCCATCGACCTCTGGGTTATGGGCCCAGCACGCTTCCACTGCGCCACTCTGCTCTCAGCCACTTAAGAAAAGACTAGAACTCACAATCCATGGCTTAGGAGGCCAGTGTCTTAGGCCACTGGGGTACTGTGTAAACAGTATGACCAATACGAACTGTTGGAAGAGGTCAAAAAAATGTATAATGGAACTGAGACATGCCCATGAAACGACACATTTTTAATTTTTTTGTTTGCACTTAAAATCTAAAAAGAAACTTTTTAGCAGAGGATGGTTTCGATCCATCGACCTCTGGGTTATGGGCCCAGCACGCTTCCGCTGCGCCACTCTGCTCTCAGCCACTTAAGAAAAGACTAGAACTCACAATCCATGGCTTAGGAGGCCAGTGTCTTAGGCCACTGGGGTACTGTGTAAACAGTATGACCAATATGAACTGTTGGAAGAGGTCAAAAAAATGTATAATGGAACTGAGACATGCCCATGAAACGACACATTTTTTATTTTTTTTGTTTGCACTTAAAATCTAAAAATAAACTTTTTAGCAGAGGATGGTTTCGATCCATCGACCTCTGGGTTATGGGCCCAGCACGCTTCCGCTGCGCCACTCTGCTCTTAGCCACTTAAGAAAAGACTAGAACTCACAATCCATGGCTTAGGAGGCCAGTGTCTTAGGCCACTGGGGTACTGTGTAAACAGTATGACCAATACGAACTGTTGGAAGAGGTCAAAAAAATGTATAATGGAACTGAGACACGCCCACGAAACGACACATTTTTTTAATTTTTTGTTTGCACTTAAAATCTAAAAAGAAACATTTTAGCAGAGGATGGTTTCGATCCATCGACCTCTGGGTTATGGGCCCAGCACGCTTCCGCTGCGCCACTCTGCTCTCAGCCACTTAAGAAAAGACTAGAACTCACAATCCATGGCTTAGGAGGCCAGTGTCTTAGGCCACTGGGGTACTGTGTAAACAGTATGACCAATATGAACTGTTGGAAGAGGTCAAAAAAATGTATAATGGAAATGAGACATGCCCATGAAACAACACATTTTTAATTTTTTTGTTTGCACTTAAAATCTAAAAAGAAACTTTTTAGCAGAGGATGGTTTCGATCCATCGACCTCTGGGTTATGGGCCCAGCACGCTTCCGCTGCGCCACTCTGCTCTTAGCCAATTAAGAAAAGACTAGAACTCACAATCCATGGCTTAGGAGGCCAGTGTCTTAGGCCACTGGGCTACTGTGTAAACAGTATGACCAATACGAACTGTTGGAAGAGGTCAAGAAAATGTATAATGGAACTGAGACATGCCCATGAAACGACAATTTTTTTAAATTTTTTGTTTGCACTTAAAATCTAAAAAGAAACTTTTTAGCAGAGGATGGTTTCGATCCATCGACCTCTGGGTTATGGGCCCAGCACGCTTCCGCTGCGCCACTCTGCTCTCAGCCACTTAAGAAAAGACTAGAACTCACAATCCATGGCTTAGGAGGCCAGTGTCTTAGGCCACTGGGGTACTGTGTAAACAGTATGACCAATATGAACTGTTGGAAGAGGTCAAAAAAATGTATAATGGAACTGAGACATGCCCATGAAACAACACATTTTTAAATTTTTTGTTTGCACTTAAAATCTAAAAAGAAACTTTTAGCAGAGGATGGTTTCGATCCATCGACCTCTGGGTTATGGGCCCAGCACGCTTCCGCTGCGCCACTCTGCTCTCAGCCACTTAAGAAAAGACTAGAACTCACAATCCATGGCTTAGGAGGCCAGTGTCTTAGGCCACTGGGGTACTGTGTAAACAGTATGACCAATACGAACTGTTGGAAGAGGTCAAAAAAATGTATAATGGAACTGAGACACGCCCATGAAACGACACACATTTTTTAAATTTTTTGTTTGCACTTAAAATCTAAAAAGAAACATTTTAGCAGAGGATGGTTTCGATCCATCGACCTCTGGGTTATGGGCCCAGCACGCTTCCGCTGCGCCACTCTGCTCTCAGCCACTTAAGAAAAGACTAGAACTCACAATCCATGGCTTAGGAGGCCAGTGTCTTAGGCCACTGGGGTACTGTGTAAACAGTATGACCAATATGAACTGTTGGAAGAGGTCAAAAAAATGTATAATGGAATGAGACATGCCCATGAAACAACACATTTTTTTAATTTTTTGTTTGCACTTAAAATCTAAAAGAAACTTTTTAGCAGAGGATGGTTTCGATCCATCGACCTCTGGGTTATGGGCCCAGCACGCTTCCGCTGCGCCACTCTGCTCAGCCACTTAAGAAAAGACTAGAACTCACAATCCATGGCTTAGGAGGCCAGTGTCTTAGGCCACTGGGGTACTGTGTAAACAGTATGACCAATATGAACTGTTGGAAGAGGTCAAAAAAATGTATAATGGAACTGAGACATGCCCATGAAACGACACATTTTTTAATTTTTTTGTTTGCACTTAAAATCTAAAAAGAAACTTTTTAGCAGAGGATGGTTTCGATCCATCGACCTCTGGGTTATGGGCCCAGCACGCTTCCGCTGCGCCACTCTGCTCTTAACCACTTAAGAAAAGACTAGAACTCACAATCCATGGCTTAGGAGGCCAGTGTCTTAGGCCACTGGGGTACTGTGTAAACAGTATGACCAATACGAACTGTTGGAAGAGGTCAAAAAAATGTATAATGGAACTGAGACACGCCCACGAAACGACACATTTTTTAAATTTTTTGTTTGCACTTAAAATCTAAAAAGAAACATTTTAGCAGAGGATGGTTTCGATCCATCGACCTCTGTGTTATGGGCCCAGCACGCTTCCGCTGCGCCACTCTGCTCTCAGCCACTTAACAAAAGACTAGAACTCACAATCCATGGCTTAGGAGGCCAGTGTCTTAGGCCACTGGGGTACTGTGTAAACAGTATGACCAATACGAACTGTTGGAAGAGGTCAAAAAAATGTATAATGGAACTGAGACATGCCCATGAAACGACACATTTTTTTATTTTTCTGTTTGAACTTAAAATCTAAAAAGAAACTTTTTAGCAGAGGATGGTTTCGATCCATCGACCTCTGTGTTATGGGCCCAGCACGCTTCCGCTGCGCCACTCTGCTCTCAGCCACTTAACAAAAGACTAGAACTCACAATCCATGGCTTAGGAGGCCAGTGTCTTAGGCCACTGGGGTACTGTGTAAACAGTATGACCAATATGAACTGTTGGAAGAGGTCAAAAAAATGTATAATGGAACTGAGACATGCCCATGAAACGACACATTTTTTTTTTTTTTGTTTGCACTTAAAATCTAAAAGAAACTTTTTAGCAGAGGATGGTTTCGATCCATCGACCTCTGGGTTATGGGCCCAGCACGCTTCCGCTGCGCCACTCTGCTCTTAACCACTTAAGAAAAGACTAGAACTCACAATCCATGGCTTAGGAGGCCAGTGTCTTAGGCCACTGGGGTACTGTGTAAACAGTATGACCAATACGAACTGTTGGAAGAGGTCAAAAAAATGTATAATGGAACTGAGACACGCCCACGAAACGACACATTTTTTTAAATTTTTTGTTTGCACTTAAAATCTAAAAAGAAACATTTTAGCAGAGGATGGTTTCGATCCATCGACCTCTGTGTTATGGGCCCAGCACGCTTCCGCTGCGCCACTCTGCTCTCAGCCACTTAAGAAAAGACTAGAACTCACAATCCATGGCTTAGGAGGCCAGTGTCTTAGGCCACTGGGGTACTGTGTAAACAGTATGACCAATACGAACTGTTGGAAGAGGTCAAAAAAATGTATAATGGAACTGAGACATGCCCATGAAACGACACATTTTTTAATTTTTCTGTTTGAACTTAAAATCTAAAAAGAAACTTTTTAGCAGAGGATGGTTTCGATCCATCGACCTCTGGGTTATGGGCCCAGCACGCTTCCGCTGCGCCACTCTGCTCTCAGCCACTTAAGAAAAGACTAGAACTCACAATCCATGGCTTAGGAGGCCAGTGTCTTAGGCCACTGGGGTACTGTGTAAACAGTATGACCAATATGAACTGTTGGAAGAGGTCAAAAAAATGTATAATGGAACTGAGACATGCCCATGAAACGACACATTTTTATTTTTTTGTTTGCACTTAAAATCTAAAAAGAATCTTTTTAGCAGAGGATGGTTTCGATCCATCGACCTCTGGGTTATGGGCCCAGCACGCTTCCGCTGCGCCACTCTGCTCTTAACCACTTAAGAAAAGACTAGAACTCACAATCCATGGCTTAGGAGGCCAGTGTCTTAGGCCACTGGGGTACTGTGTAAACAGTATGACCAATACGAACTGTTGGAAGAGGTCAAAAAAATGTATAATGGAACTGAGACACGCCCACGAAACGACACATTTTTTAAATTTTTTGTTTGCACTTAAAATCTAAAAAGAAACATTTTAGCAGAGGATGGTTTCGATCCATCGACCTCTGGGTTATGGGCCCAGCACGCTTCCGCTGCGCCACTCTGCTCTCAGCCACTTAAGAAAAGACTAGAACTCACAATCCATGGCTTAGGAGGCCAGTGTCTTAGGCCACTGGGGTACTGTGTAAACAGTATGACCAATACGAACTGTTGGAAGAGGTCAAAAAATGTATAATGGAACTGAGACATGCCCATGAAACGATACATTTTTTATTTTTTTGTTTGCACTTAAAATCTAAAAAAAACTTTTAGCAGAGGATGGTTTCGATCCATCGACCTCTGGGTTATGGGCCCAGCACGCTTCCGCTGCGCCACTCTGCTCTCAGCCACTTAAGAAAAGACTAGAACTCACAATCCATGGCTTAGGAGGCCAGTGTCTTAGGCCACTGGGGTACTGTGTAAACAGTATGACCAATACGAACTGTTGGAAGAGGTCAAAAAAATGTATAATGGAACTGAGACATGCCCATGAAACGACATGTTTTTTAATTTTTTTGTTTGCACTTAAAATCTAAAAAGTAACTTTTTAGCAGAGGATGGTTTCGATCCATCGACCTCTGGGTTATGGGCCCAGCACGCTTCCGCTGAGCCACTCTGCTCTCAGCCACTTAAGAAAAGACTAGAACTCACAATCCATGGCTTAGGAGGCCAGTGTCTTAGGCCACTGGGGTACTGTGTAAACAGTATGACCAATACGAACTGTTGGAAGAGGTCAAAAAAATGTATAATGGAACTGAGACATGCCCATGAAACGACACATTTTTTAAATTTTTTGTTTGCACTTAAAATCTAAAAAGAAACTTTTTAGCAGAGGATGGTTTCGATCCATCGACCTCTGGGTTATGGGCCCAGCACGCTTCCGCTGCGCCACTCTGCTCTCAGCCACTTAAGAAAAGACTAGAACTCACAATCCATGGCTTAGGAGGCCAGTGTCTTAGGCCACTGGGGTACTGTGTAAACAGTATGACCAATACGAACTGTTGGAAGAGGTCAAAAAATGTATAATGGAACTGAGACACGCCCACGAAACGACACATTTTTAAATTTTTTGTTTGCACTTAAAATCTAAAAAGAAACATTTTAGCAGAGGATGGTTTCGATCCATCGACCTCTGGGTTATGGGCCCAGCACGCTTCCGCTGCGCCACTCTGCTCTCAGCCACTTAAGAAAAGACTAGAACTCACAATCCATGGCTTAGGAGGCCAGTGTCTTAGGCCACTGGGGTACTGTGTAAACAGTATGACCAATACGAACTGTTGGAAGAGGTCAAAAAAATGTATAATGGAACTGAGACATGCCCATGAAACGACACATTTTTAAATTTTTTGTTTGCACTTAAAATCTAAAAAGAAACTTTTTAGCAGAGGATGGTTTCGATCCATCGACCTCTGGGTTATGGGCCCAGCACGCTTCCGCTGCGCCACTCTGCTCTTAACCACTTAAGAAAAGACTAGAACTCACAATCCATGGCTTAGGAGGCCAGTGTCTTAGGCCACTGGGGTACTGTGTAAACAGTATGACCAATACGAACTGTTGGAAGAGGTCAAAAAATGTATAATGGAACTGAGACATGCCCATGAAACGACATGTTTTTTAATTTTTTTGTTTGCACTTAAAATCTAAAAAGTAACTTTTTAGCAGAGAATGGTTTCGATCCATCGACCTCTGGGTTATGGGCCCAGCACGCTTCCGCTGAGCCACTCTGCTCTCAGCCACTTAAGAAAAGACTAGAACTCACAATCCATGGCTTAGGAGGCCAGTGTCTTAGGCCACTGGGGTACTGTGTAAACAGTATGACCAATACGAACTGTTGGAAGAGGTCAAAAAAATGTATAATGGAACTGAGACATGCCCATGAAACGACAAATTTTTTAAATTTTTTGTTTGCACTTAAAATCTAAAAAGAAACTTTTTAGCAGAGGATGGTTTCGATCCATCGACCTCTGGGTTATGGGCCCAGCACGCTTCCGCTGCGCCACTCTGCTCTCAGCCACTTAAGAAAAGACTAGAACTCACAATCCATGGCTTAGGAGGCCAGTGTCTTAGGCCACTGGGGTACTGTGTAAACAGTATGACCAATACGAACTGTTGGAAGAGGTCAAAAAATGTATAATGGAACTGAGACATGCCCATGAAACGACACATTTTTTATTTTTTTGTTTGCACTTAAAATCTAAAAAGAATCTTTTTAGCAGAGGATGGTTTCGATCCATCGACCTCTGGGTTATGGGCCCAGCACGCTTCCGCTGCGCCACTCTGCTCTTAACCACTTAAGAAAAGACTAGAACTCACAATCCATGGCTTAGGAGGCCAGTGTCTTAGGCCACTGGGGTACTGTGTAAACAGTATGACCAATACGAACTGTTGGAAGAGGTCAAAAAAATGTATAATGGAACTGAGACACGCCCACGAAACGACAAATTTTTTAAATTTTTTGTTTGCACTTAAAATCTAAAAAGAAACATTTTAGCAGAGGATGGTTTCGATCCATCGACCTCTGGGTTATGGGCCCAGCACGCTTCCGCTGCGCCACTCTGCTCTCAGCCACTTAAGAAAAGACTAGAACTCACAATCCATGGCTTAGGAGGCCAGTGTCTTAGGCCACTGGGGTACTGTGTAAACAGTATGACCAATATGAACTGTTGGAAGAGGTCAAAAAAATGTATAATGGAAATGAGACATGCCCATGAAACAACACATTTTTTAAATTTTTTGTTTGCACTTAAAATCTAAATAGAAACTTTTTAGCAGAGGATGGTTTCGATCCATCGACCTCTGGGTTATGGGCCCAGCACGCTTCCGCTGCGCCACTCTGCTCTCAGCCACTTAAGAAAAGACTAGAACTCACAATCCATGGCTTAGGAGGCCAGTGTCTTAGGCCACTGGGGTACTGTGTAAACAGTATGACCAATATGAACTGTTGGAAGAGGTCAAAAAAATGTATAATGGAAATGAGACATGCCCATGAAACAACACATTTTTTAAATTTTTTGTTTGCACTTAAAATCTAAAAAGAAACTTTTAGCAGAGGATGGTTTCGATCCATCGACCTCTGGGTTATGGGCCCAGCACGCTTCCGCTGCGCCACTCTGCTCTTAGCCACTTAAGAAAAGACTAGAACTCACAATCCATGGCTTAGGAGGCCAGTGTCTTAGGCCACTGGGGTACTGTGTAAACAGTATGACCAATACGAACTGTTGGAAGAGGTCAAAAAATGTATAATGGAACTGAGACACGCCCACGAAACGACACATTTTTTAAATTTTTTGTTTGCACTTAAAATCTAAAAAGAAACATTTTAGCAGAGGATGGTTTCGATCCATCGACCTCTGTGTTATGGGCCCAGCACGCTTCCGCTGCGCCACTCTGCTCTCAGCCACTTAAGAAAAGACTAGAACTCACAATCCATGGCTTAGGAGGCCAGTGTCTTAGGCCACTGGGGTACTGTGTAAACAGTATGACCAATACGAACTGTTGGAAGAGGTCAAAAAATGTATAATGGAACTGAGACATGCCCATGAAACGACACATTTTTTAATTTTTCTGTTTGAACTTAAAATCTAAAAAGAAACTTTTTAGCAGAGGATGGTTTCGATCCATCGACCTCTGGGTTATGGGCTCAGCACGCTTCCGCTGCGCCACTCTGCTCTCAGCCACTTAAGAAAAGACTAGAACTCACAATCCATGGCTTAGGAGGCCAGTGTCTTAGGCCACTGGGGTACTGTGTAAACAGTATGACCAATATGAACTGTTGGAAGAGGTCAAAAAAATGTATAATGGAACTGAGACATGCCCATGAAACGACACATTTTTTATTTTTTTTGTTTGCACTTAAAATCTAAAAAGAATCTTTTTAGCAGAGGATGGTTTCGATCCATCGACCTCTGGGTTATGGGCCCAGCACGCTTCCGCTGCGCCACTCTGCTCTTAACCACTTAAGAAAAGACTAGAACTCACAATCCATGGCTTAGGAGGCCAGTGTCTTAGGCCACTGGGGTACTGTGTAAACAGTATGACCAATACGAACTGTTGGAAGAGGTCAAAAAAATGTATAATGGAACTGAGACACGCCCACGAAACGACACATTTTTTAAATTTTTTGTTTGCACTTAAAATCTAAAAAGAAACATTTTAGCAGAGGATGGTTTCGATCCATCGACCTCTGTGTTATGGGCCCAGCACGCTTCCGCTGCGCCACTCTGCTCTCAGCCACTTAAGAAAAGACTAGAACTCACAATCCATGGCTTAGGAGGCCAGTGTCTTAGGCCACTGGGGTACTGTGTAAACAGTATGACCAATACGAACTGTTGGAAGAGGTCAAAAAAATGTATAATGGAACTGAGACATGCCCATGAAACGACACATTTTTTAATTTTTCTGTTTGAACTTAAAATCTAAAAAGAAACTTTTTAGCAGAGGATGGTTTCGATCCATCGACCTCTGGGTTATGGGCTAAGCACGCTTCCGCTGCGCCACTCTGCTCTCAGCCACTTAAGAAAAGACTAGAACTCACAATCCATGGCTTAGGAGGCCAGTGTCTTAGGCCACTGGGGTACTGTGTAAACAGTATGACCAATATGAACTGTTGGAAGAGGTCAAAAAAATGTATAATGGAACTGAGACATGCCCATGAAACGACACATTTTTTATTTTTTTTGTTTGCACTTAAAATCTAAAAAGAAATCTTTTTAGCAGAGGATGGTTTCGATCCATCGACCTCTGGGTTATGGGCCCAGCACGCTTCCGCTGCGCCACTCTGCTCTTAACCACTTAAGAAAAGACTAGAACTCACAATCCATGGCTTAGGAGGCCAGTGTCTTAGGCCACTGGGGTACTGTGTAAACAGTATGACCAATACGAACTGTTGGAAGAGGTCAAAAAAATGTATAATGGAACTGAGACACGCCCACGAAACGACACATTTTTTAAATTTTTTGTTTGCACTTAAAATCTAAAAAGAAACATTTTAGCAGAGGATGGTTTCGATCCATCGACCTCTGGGTTATGGGCCCAGCACGCTTCCGCTGCGCCACTCTGCTCTCAGCCACTTAAGAAAAGACTAGAACTCACAATCCATGGCTTAGGAGGCCAGTGTCTTAGGCCACTGGGGTACTGTGTAAACAGTATGACCAATACGAACTGTTGGAAGAGGTCAAAAAATGTATAATGGAACTGAGACATGCCCATGAAACGATACATTTTTTATTTTTTTGTTTGCACTTAAAATCTAAAAATAATCTTTTTAGCAGAGGATGGTTTCGATCCATCGACCTCTGGGTTATGGGCCCAGCACGCTTCCGCTGCGCCACTCTGCTCTCAGCCACTTAAGAAAAGACTAGAACTCACAATCCATGGCTTAGGAGGCCAGTGTCTTAGGCCACTGGGGTACTGTGTAAACAGTATGACCAATACGAACTGTTGGAAGAGGTCAAAAAATGTATAATGGAACTGAGACATGCCCATGAAACGACATGTTTTTTTAATTTTTTTGTTTGCACTTAAAATCTAAAAATAAACTTTTTAGCAGAGGATGGTTTCGATCCATCGACCTCTGGGTTATGGGCCCAGCACGCTTCCGCTGAGCCACTCTGCTCTCAGCCACTTAAGAAAAGACTAGAACTCACAATCCATGGCTTAGGAGGCCAGTGTCTTAGGCCACTGGGGTACTGTGTAAACAGTATGACCAATACGAACTGTTGGAAGAGGTCAAAAAAAATGTATAATGGAACTGAGACATGCCCATGAAACGACACATTTTTTAAATGTTTTGTTTGCACTTAAAATCTAAAAAGAAACTTTTTAGCAGAGGATGGTTTCGATCCATCGACCTCTGGGTTATGGGCCCAGCACGCTTCCGCTGCGCCACTCTGCTCTCAGCCACTTAAGAAAAGACTAGAACTCACAATCCATGGCTTAGGAGGCCAGTGTCTTAGGCCACTGGGGTACTGTGTAAACAGTATGACCAATACGAACTGTTGGAAGAGGTCAAAAAAATGTATAATGGAACTGAGACACGCCCACGAAACGACACATTTTTTAAATTTTTTGTTTGCACTTAAAATCTAAAAAGAAACATTTTAGCAGAGGATGGTTTCGATCCATCGACCTCTGGGTTATGGGCCCAGCACGCTTCCGCTGCGCAACACTGCTCTCAGCCACTTAAGAAAAGACTAGAACTCACAATCCATGGCTTAGGAGGCCAGTGTCTTAGGCCACTGGGGTACTGTGTAAACAGTATGACCAATACGAATTGTTGGAAGAGGTCAAAAAAATGTATAATGGAACTGAGACATGCCCATGAAACGACACGTTTTTTAAATTTTTTGTTTGCACTTAAAATCTAAAAAGAATCTTTTTAGCAGAGGATGGTTTCGATCCATCGACCTCTGGGTTATGGGCCCAGCACGCTTCCGCTGCGCCACTCTGCTCTTAACCACTTAAGAAAAGACTAGAACTCACAATCCATGGCTTAGGAGGCCAGTGTCTTAGGCCACTGGGGTACTGTGTAAACAGTATGACCAATACGAACTGTTGGAAGAGGTCAAAAAAATGTATAATGGAACTGAGACATGCCCATGAAACGACACATTTTTTAATTTTTTTGTTTGCACTTAAAATCTAAAAAGAAACTTTTTAGCAGAGGATGGTTTCGATCCATCGACCTCTGGGTTATGGGCCCAGCACGCTTCCGCTGAGCCACTCTGCTCTCAGCCACTTAAGAAAAGACTAGAACTCACAATCCATGGCTTAGGAGGCCAGTGTCTTAGGCCACTGGGGTACTGTGTAAACAGTATGACCAATACGAACTGTTGGAAGAGGTCAAAAAAATGTATAATGGAACTGAGACATGCCCATGAAACGACACATTTTTTAAATGTTTTGTTTGCACTTAAAATCTAAAAAGAAACTTTTTAGCAGAGGATGGTTTCGATCCATCGACCTCTGGGTTATGGGCCCAGCACGCTTCCGCTGCGCCACTCTGCTCTCAGCCACTTAAGAAAAGACTAGAACTCACAATCCATGGCTTAGGAGGCCAGTGTCTTAGGCCACTGGGGTACTGTGTAAACAGTATGACCAATATGAACTGTTGGAAGAGGTCAAAAAAATGTATAATGGAACTGAGACATGCCCATGAAACGACACATTTTTTTTTTTTTTTTGTTTGCACTTAAAATCTAAAAAGAAACTTTTTAGCAGAGGATGGTTTCGATCCATCGACCTCTGGGTTATGGGCCCAGCACGCTTCCGCTGCGCCACTCTGCTCTTAACCACTTAAGAAAAGACTAGAACTCACAATCCATGGCTTAGGAGGCCAGTGTCTTAGGCCACTGGGGTACTGTGTAAACAGTATGACCAATACGAACTGTTGGAAGAGGTCAAAAAATGTATAATGGAACTGAGACACGCCCACGAAACGACACATTTTTTAAATTTTTTGTTTGCACTTAAAATCTAAAAAGAAACATTTTAGCAGAGGATGGTTTCGATCCATCGACCTCTGTGTTATGGGCCCAGCACGCTTCCGCTGCGCCACTCTGCTCTCAGCCACTTAAGAAAAGACTAGAACTCACAATCCATGGCTTAGGAGGCCAGTGTCTTAGGCCACTGGGGTACTGTGTAAACAGTATGACCAATACGAACTGTTGGAAGAGGTCAAAAAAATGTATAATGGAACTGAGACATGCCCATGAAACGACACATTTTTAATTTTTCTGTTTGAACTTAAAATCTAAAAAGAAACTTTTTAGCAGAGGATGGTTTCGATCCATCGACCTCTTGGTTATGGGCCCAGCACGCTTCCGCTGAGCCACTCTGCTCTCAGCCACTTAAGAAAAGACTAGAACTCACAATCCATGGCTTAGGAGGCCAGTGTCTTAGGCCACTGGGGTACTGTGTAAACAGTATGACCAATATGAACTGTTGGAAGAGGTCAAAAAAATGTATAATGGAACTGAGACATGCCCATGAAACGACACATTTTTTTTATTTTTTGTTTGCACTTAAAATCTAAAAAGAATCTTTTTAGCAGAGGATGGTTTCGATCCATCGACCTCTGGGTTATGGGCCCAGCACGCTTCCGCTGCGCCACTCTGCTCTTAACCACTTAAGAAAAGACTAGAACTCACAATCCATGGCTTAGGAGGCCAGTGTCTTAGGCCACTGGGGTACTGTGTAAACAGTATGACCAATACGAACTGTTGGAAGAGGTCAAAAAAATGTATAATGGAACTGAGACACGCCCACGAAACGACACATTTTTTTAATTTTTTGTTTGCACTTAAAATCTAAAAAGAAACATTTTAGCAGAGGATGGTTTCGATCCATCGACCTCTGGGTTATGGGCCCAGCACGCTTCCGCTGCGCCACTCTGCTCTCAGCCACTTAAGTAAAGACTAGAACTCACAATCCATGGCTTAGGAGGCCAGTGTCTTAGGCCACTGGGGTACTGTGTAAACAGTATGACCAATACGAACTGTTGGAAGAGGTCAAAAAAATGTATAATGGAACTGAGACATGCCCATGAAACGATACATTTTTTATTTTTTTTGTTTGCACTTAAAATCTAAAAATAATCTTTTTAGCAGAGGATGGTTTCGATCCATCGACCTCTGGGTTATGGGCCCAGCACGCTTCCGCTGCGCCACTCTGCTCTTAGCCACTTAAGAAAAGACTAGAACTCACAATCCATGGCTTAGGAGGCCAGTGTCTTAGGCCACTGGGGTACTGTGTAAACAGTATGACCAATACGAACTGTTGGAAGAGGTCAAAAAAATGTATAATGGAACTGAGACATGCCCATGAAACGACATGTTTTTTAATTTTTTTGTTTGCACTTAAAATCTAAAAAGAAACTTTTTAGCAGAGGATGGTTTCGATCCATCGACCTCTGGGTTATGGGCCCAGCACGCTTCCGCTGCGCCACTCTGCTCTCAGCCACTTAAGAAAAGACTAGAACTCACAATCCATGGCTTAGGAGGCCAGTGTCTTAGGCCACTGGGGTACTGTGTAAACAGTATGACCAATACGAACTGTTGGAAGAGGTCAAAAAAATGTATAATGGAACTGAGACATGCCCATGAAACGACACATTTTTTAATTTTTTGTTTGCACTTAAAATCTAAAAAGAAACTTTTTAGCAGAGGATGGTTTCGATCCATCGACCTCTGGGTTATGGGCCCAGCACGCTTCCGCTGCGCCACTCTGCTCTCAGCCACTTAAGAAAAGACTAGAACTCACAATCCATGGCTTAGGAGGCCAGTGTCTTAGGCCACTGGGGTACTGTGTAAACAGTATGACCAATACGAACTGTTGGAAGAGGTCAAGAAAATGTATAATGGAACTGAGACACGCCCACGAAACGACACATTTTTTAAATTTTTTGTTTGCACTTAAAATCTAAAAAGAAACATTTTAGCAGAGGATGGTTTCGATCCATCGACCTCTGGGTTATGGGCCCAGCACGCTTCCGCTGCGCCACACTGCTCTCAGCCACTTAAGAAAAGACTAGAACTCACAATCCATGGCTTAGGAGGCCAGTGTCTTAGGCCACTGGGGTACTGTGTAAACAGTATGACCAATACGAACTGTTGGAAGAGGTCAAAAAAATGTATAATGGAACTGAGACATGCCCATGAAACGACACTTTTTTTAATTTTTTTGTTTGCACTTAAAATCTAAAAAGAAATTTTTAGCAGAGGATGGTTTCGATCCATCGACCTCTGGGTTATGGGCCCAGCACGCTTCCGCTGCGCCACTCTGCTCTTAACCACTTAAGAAAAGACTAGAACTCACAATCCATGGCTTAGGAGGCCAGTGTCTTAGGCCACTGGGGTACTGTGTAAACAGTATGACCAATACGAACTGTTGGAAGAGGTCAAAAAAATGTATAATGGAACTGAGACATGCCCATGAAACGACACATTTTTTATTTTTTTGTTTGCACTTAAAATCTAAAAAGAAACTTTTTAGCAGAGGATGGTTTCGATCCATCGACCTCTGGGTTATGGGCCCAGCACGCTTCCGCTGCGCCACTCTGCTCTCAGCCACTTAAGAAAAGAATAGAACTCACAATCCATGGCTTAGGAGGCCAGTGTCTTAGGCCACTGGGGTACTGTGTAAACAGTATGACCAATACGAACTGTTGGAAGAGGTCAAAAAAATGTATAATGGAACTGAGACATGCCCATGAAACGACACATTTTTAAATGTTTTGTTTGCACTTAAAATCTAAAAGAAACATTTTAGCAGAGGATGGTTTCGATCCATCGACCTCTGGGTTATGGGCCCAGCACGCTTCCGCTGCGCCACTCTGCTCTCAGCCACTTAAGAAAAGACTAGAACTCACAATCCATGGCTTAGGAGGCCAGTGTCTTAGGCCACTGGGGTACTGTGTAAACAGTATGACCAATACGAACTGTTGGAAGAGGTCAAAAAAATGTATAATGGAACTGAGACATGCCCATGAAACGACACATTTTTAATTTTTCTGTTTGAACTTAAAATCTAAAAAGAAACTTTTTAGCAGAGGATGGTTTCGATCCATCGACCTCTGGGTTATGGGCTCAGCACGCTTCCGCTGCGCCACTCTGCTCTCAGCCACTTAAGAAAAGACTAGAACTCACAATCCATGGCTTAGGAGGCCAGTGTCTTAGGCCACTGGGGTACTGTGTAAACAGTATGACCAATATGAACTGTTGGAAGAGGTCAAAAAAATGTATAATGGAACTGAGACATGCCCATGAAACGACACATTTTTTTTTTTTTTTTTTTGCACTTAAAATCTAAAAAAAACTTTTTAGCAGAGGATGGTTTCGATCCATCGACCTCTGGGTTATGGGCCCAGCACGCTTCCGCTGCGCCACTCTGCTCTTAGCCACTTAAGAAAAGACTAGAACTCACAATCCATGGCTTAGGAGGCCAGTGTCTTAGGCCACTGGGGTACTGTGTAAACAGTATGACCAATACGAACTGTTGGAAGAGGTCAAAAAAATGTATAATGGAACTGAGACACGCCCACGAAACGACACATTTTTTAAATTTTTTGTTTGCACTTAAAATCTAAAAAGAAACATTTTAGCAGAGGATGGTTTCGATCCATCGACCTCTGTGTTATGGGCCCAGCACGCTTCCGCTGCGCCACTCTGCTCTCAGCCACTTAAGAAAAGACTAGAACTCACAATCCATGGCTTAGGAGGCCAGTGTCTTAGGCCACTGGGGTACTGTGTAAACAGTATGACCAATACGAACTGTTGGAAGAGGTCAAAAAAATGTATAATGGAACTGAGACATGCCCATGAAACGACACATTTTTTAATTTTTCTGTTTGAACTTAAAATCTAAAAAGAAACTTTTTAGCAGAGGATGGTTTCGATCCATCGACCTCTGGGTTATGGGCTCAGCACGCTTCCGCTGCGCCACTCTGCTCTCAGCCACTTAAGAAAAGACTAGAACTCACAATCCATGGCTTAGGAGGCCAGTGTCTTAGGCCACTGGGGTACTGTGTAAACAGTATGACCAATATGAACTGTTGGAAGAGGTCAAAAAAATGTATAATGGAACTGAGACATGCCCATGAAACGACACATTTTTTTTTTTTTGTTTGCACTTAAAATCTAAAAAGAATCTTTTTAGCAGAGGATGGTTTCGATCCATCGACCTCTGGGTTATGGGCCCAGCACGCTTCCGCTGCGCCACTCTGCTCTTAACCACTTAAGAAAAGACTAGAACTCACAATCCATGGCTTAGGAGGCCAGTGTCTTAGGCCACTGGGGTACTGTGTAAACAGTATGACCAATACGAACTGTTGGAAGAGGTCAAAAAATGTCAAAAAATTTTTTGTTTGCACTTAAAATCTAAAAAGAAACATTTTAGCAAGGATGGGATCCAACCTCTGGGTTATGGGCCCACACGCTTCCGCTGCGCCACACTGCTCTCAGCCACTTAACAAAAGACTAGAACTCACAATCCATTTAGGAGGCCAGTGTCTTAGGCCACTGGGGTACTGTTAAACAGTATGACCAATGAACTGTTGGAAGAGGTCAAAAAAATGTATAATGGAACTGAGACATGCCCATGAAACGACACATTTTTAAATTTTTTGTTTGCACTTAAAATCTAAAAAGAAACTTTTTAGCAGAGGATGGTTTCGATCCATCGACCTCTGGGTTATGGGCCCAGCACGCTTCCGCTGCGCCACTCTGCTCTCAGCCACTTAAGAAAAGACTAGAACTCACAATCCATGGCTTAGGAGGCCAGTGTCTTAGGCCACTGGGGTACTGTGTAAACAGTATGACCAATATGAACTGTTGGAAGAGGTCAAAAAATGTATAATGGAACTGAGACATGCCCATGAAACGACACATGTTTTTTAATTTTTTGTTTGCACTTAAAATCTAAAAAGAAACTTTTTAGCAGAGGATGGTTTCGATCCATCGACCTCTGGGTTATGGGCCCAGCACGCTTCCGCTGAGCCACTCTGCTCTCAGCCACTTAAGAAAAGACTAGAACTCACAATCCATGGCTTAGGAGGCCAGTGTCTTAGGCCACTGGGGTACTGTGTAAACAGTATGACCAATACGAACTGTTGGAAGAGGTCAAAAAATGTATAATGGAACTGAGACATGCCCATGAAACGACACATTTTTTAAATTTTTTGTTTGCACTTAAAATCTAAAAAGAAACTTTTAGCAGAGGATGGTTTCGATCCATCGACCTCTGGGTTATGGGCCCAGCACGCTTCCGCTGCGCCACTCTGCTCTCAGCCACTTAAGAAAAGACTAGAACTCACAATCCATGGCTTAGGAGGCCAGTGTCTTAGGCCACTGGGGTACTGTGTAAACAGTATGACCAATACGAACTGTTGGAAGAGGTCAAAAAAATGTATAATGGAACTGAGACACGCCCATGAAACGACACATTTTTAAATTTTTTGTTTGCACTTAAAATCTAAAAAGAAACATTTTAGCAGAGGATGGTTTCGATCCATCGACCTCTGGGTTATGGGCCCAGCACGCTTCCGCTGCGCCACTCTGCTCTCAGCCACTTAAGAAAAGACTAGAACTCACAATCCATGGCTTAGGAGGCCAGTGTCTTAGGCCACTGGGGTACTGTGTAAACAGTATGACCAATACGAACTGTTGGAAGAGGTCAAAAAATGTATAATGGAACTGAGACATGCCCATGAAACGACACATTTTTAATTTTTTTTGTTTGCACTTAAAATCTAAAAAGAAACTTTTAGCAGAGGATGGTTTCGATCCATCGACCTCTGGGTTATGGGCCCAGCACGCTTCCGCTGCGCCACTCTGCTCTCAGCCACTTAAGAAAAGACTAGAACTCACAATCCATGGCTTAGGAGGCCAGTGTCTTAGGCCACTGGGGTACTGTGTAAACAGTATGACCAATATGAACTGTTGGAAGAGGTCAAAAAATGTATAATGGAACTGAGACATGCCCATGAAACAACATGTTTTTTTTATTTTTTTGTTTGCACTTAAAATCTAAAAAGAAACTTTTTAGCAGAGGATGGTTTCGATCCATCGACCTCTGGGTTATGGGCCCAGCACGCTTCCGCTGAGCCACTCTGCTCTCAGCCACTTAAGAAAAGACTAGAACTCACAATCCATGGCTTAGGAGGCCAGTGTCTTAGGCCACTGGGGTACTGTGTAAACAGTATGACCAATACGAACTGTTGGAAGAGGTCAAAAATGTATAATGGAACTGAGACATGCCCATGAAACAACATGTTTTTTAATTTTTTGTTTGCACTTAAAATCTAAAAAGAAACTTTTTAGCAGAGGATGGTTTCGATCCATCGACCTCTGGGTTATGGGCCCAGCACGCTTCCGCTGAGCCACTCTGCTCTCAGCCACTTAAGAAAAGACTAGAACTCACAATCCATGGCTTAGGAGGCCAGTGTCTTAGGCCACTGGGGTACTGTGTAAACAGTATGACCAATACGAACTGTTGGAAGAGGTCAAAAAAATGTATAATGGAACTGAGACATGCCCATGAAACGACACATTTTTTAAATTTTTGTTTGCACTTAAAATCTAAAAAGAAACTTTTTAGCAGAGGATGGTTTCGATCCATCGACCTCTGGGTTATGGGCACAGCACGCTTCCGCTGCGCCACTGTGCTCTCAGCCACTTAAGAAAAGACTAGAACTCACAATTCTTGGCTTAGGAGGCCAGTGTCTTAGGCCACTGGGGTACTGTGTAAACAGTATGACCAATACGAACTGTTGGAAGAGGTCAAAAAAATGTATAATGGAACTGAGACATGCCCATGAAACGACACATTTTTTAAATTTTTTGTTTGCACTTAAAATCTAAAAAGAAACATTTTAGCAGAGGATGGTTTCGATCCATCGACCTCTGGGTTATGGGCCCAGCACGCTTCCGCTGCGCCACTCTGCTCTCAGCCACTTAAGAAAAGACTAGAACTCACAATCCATGGCTTAGGAGGCCAGTGTCTTAGGCCACTGGGGTACTGTGTAAACAGTATGACCAATACGAACTGTTGGAAGAGGTCAAAAAAATGTATAATGGAACTGAGACATGCCCATGAAACGACACGTTTTTTAAATTTTTTGTTTGCACTTAAAATCTAAAAAGAAACTTTTTAGCAGAGGATGGTTTCGATCCATGGACCTCTGGGTTATGGGCCCAGCACGCTTCCGCTGCGCCACTCTGCTCTTAGCCACTTAAGAAAAGACTAGAACTCACAATCCATGGCTTAGGAGGCCAGTGTCTTAGGCCACTGGGGTACTGTGTAAACAGTATGACCAATACGAACTGTTGGAAGAGGTCAAAAAAATGTATAATGGAACTGAGACACGCCCACGAAACGACACATTTTTTAAATGTTTTGTTTGCACTTAAAATCTAAAAAGAAACATTTTAGCAGAGGATGGTTTCGATCCATCGACCTCTGGGCCCAGCACGCTTCCGCTGCGCCACTCTGCTCTCAGCCACTTAAGAAAAGACTAGAACTCACAATCCATGGCTTAGGAGGCCAGTGTCTTAGGCCACTGGGGTACTGTGTAAACAGTATGACCAATACGAACTGTTGGAAGAGGTCAAAAAAATGTATAATGGAACTGAGACATGCCCATGAAACGACACATTTTTTAATTTTTCTGTTTGAACTTAAAATCTAAAAAGAAACTTTTTAGCAGAGGATGGTTTCGATCCATCGACCTCTGGGTTATGGGCTCAGCACGCTTCCGCTGCGCCACTCTGCTCTCAGCCACTTAAGAAAAGACTAGAACTCACAATCCATGGCTTAGGAGGCCAGTGTCTTAGGCCACTGGGGTACTGTGTAAACAGTATGACCAATATGAACTGTTGGAAGAGGTCAAAAAAATGTATAATGGAACTGAGACATGCCCATGAAACGACACATTTTTTTTTTTTTTTTGCACTTAAAATCTAAAAAGAAACTTTTTAGCAGAGGATGGTTTCGATCCATCGACCTCTGGGTTATGGGCCCAGCACGCTTCCGCTGCGCCACTCTGCTCTTAGCCACTTAAGAAAAGACTAGAACTCACAATCCATGGCTTAGGAGGCCAGTGTCTTAGGCCACTGGGGTACTGTGTAAACAGTATGACCAATACGAACTGTTGGAAGAGGTCAAAAAATGTATAATGGAACTGAGACACGCCCACGAAACGACACATTTTTTAAATTTTTTGTTTGCACTTAAAATCTAAAAGAAACATTTTAGCAGAGGATGGTTTCGATCCATCGACCTCTGTGTTATGGGCCCAGCACGCTTCCGCTGCGCCACTCTGCTCTCAGCCACTTAACAAAAGACTAGAACTCACAATCCATGGCTTAGGAGGCCAGTGTCTTAGGCCACTGGGGTACTGTGTAAACAGTATGACCAATACGAACTGTTGGAAGAGGTCAAAAAATGTATAATGGAACTGAGACATGCCCATGAAACGACACATTTTTAATTTTTCTGTTTGAACTTAAAATCTAAAAAGAAACTTTTTAGCAGAGGATGGTTTCGATCCATCGACCTCTGGGTTATGGGCTCAGCACGCTTCCGCTGCGCCACTCTGCTCTCAGCCACTTAAGAAAAGACTAGAACTCACAATCCATGGCTTAGGAGGCCAGTGTCTTAGGCCACTGGGGTACTGTGTAAACAGTATGACCAATATGAACTGTTGGAAGAGGTCAAAAAAATGTATAATGGAACTGAGACATGCCCATGAAACAACACATTTTTTATTTTTTTTGTTTGCACTTAAAATCTAAAAATAATCTTTTTAGCAGAGGATGGTTTCGATCCATCGACCTCTGGGTTATGGGCCCAGCACGCTTCCGCTGCGCCACTCTGCTCTTAACCACTTAAGAAAAGACTAGAACTCACAATCCATGGCTTAGGAGGCCAGTGTCTTAGGCCACTGGGGTACTGTGTAAACAGTATGACCAATACGAACTGTTGGAAGAGGTCAAAAAAATGTATAATGGAACTGAGACACGCCCACGAAACGACACATTTTTTAAATGTTTTGTTTGCACTTAAAATCTAAAAAGAAACATTTTAGCAGAGGATGGTTTCGATCCATCGACCTCTGGGTTATGGGCCCAGCACGCTTCCGCTGCGCCACTCTGCTCTCAGCCACTTAAGAAAAGACTAGAACTCACAATCCATGGCTTAGGAGGCCAGTGTCTTAGGCCACTGGGGTACTGTGTAAACAGTATGACCAATATGAACTGTTGGAAGAGGTCAAAAAAATGTATAATGGAACTGAGACATGCCCATGAAACGACACATTTTTTTATTTTTTTGTTTGCACTTAAAATCTAAAAATAAACTTTTTAGCAGAGGATGGTTTCGATCCATCGACCTCTGGGTTATGGGCCCAGCACGCTTCCGCTGCGCCACTCTGCTCTCAGCCACTTAAGAAAAGACTAGAACTCACAATCCATGGCTTAGGAGGCCAGTGTCTTAGGCCACTGGGGTACTGTGTAAACAGTATGACCAATACGAACTGTTGGAAGAGGTCAAAAAAATGTATAATGGAACTGAGACATGCCCATGAAACGACACATTTTTTTTTTTTTTTGCACTTAAAATCTAAAAAGAAACTTTTTAGCAGAGGATGGTTTCGATCCATCGACCTCTGGGTTATGGGCCCAGCACGCTTCCGCTGCGCCACTCTGCTCTCAGCCACTTAAGAAAAGACTAGAACTCACAATCCATGGCTTAGGAGGCCAGTGTCTTAGGCCACTGGGGTACTGTGTAAACAGTATGACCAATACGAACTGTTGGAAGAGGTCAAAAAAATGTATAATGGAACTGAGACATGCCCATGAAACAACACATTTTTTAATTTTTCTGTTTGAACTTAAAATCTAAAAAGAAACTTTTTAGCAGAGGATGGTTTCGATCCATCGACCTCTGGGTTATGGGCTCAGCACGCTTCCGCTGCGCCACTCTGCTCTCAGCCACTTAAGAAAAGACTAGAACTCACAATCCATGGCTTAGGAGGCCAGTGTCTTAGGCCACTGGGGTACTGTGTAAACAGTATGACCAATATGAACTGTTGGAAGAGGTCAAAAAAATGTATAATGGAACTGAGACATGCCCATGAAATGACACATTTTTAATTTTTTTTGTTTGCACTTAAAATCTAAAAAGAAACTTTTTAGCAGAGGATGGTTTCGATCCATCGACCTCTGGGTTATGGGCCCAGCACGCTTCCGCTGCGCCACTCTGCTCTCAGCCACTTAAGAAAAGACTAGAACTCACAATCCATGGCTTAGGAGGCCAGTGTCTTAGGCCACTGGGGTACTGTGTAAACAGTATGACCAATACGAACTGTTGGAAGAGGTCAAAAAAATGTATAATGGAACTGAGACATGCCCATGAAACGACACATTTTTTAAATTTTTGTTTGCACTTAAAATCTAAAAAGAAACATTTTAGCAGAGGATGGTTTCGATCCATCGACCTCTGGGTTATGGGCCCAGCACGCTTCCGCTGCGCCACTCTGCTCTCAGCCACTTAAGAAAAGACTAGAACTCACAATCCATGGCTTAGGAGGCCAGTGTCTTAGGCCACTGGGGTACTGTGTAAACAGTATGACCAATACGAACTGTTGGAAGAGGTCAAAAAAATGTATAATGGAACTGAGACATGCCCATGAAACGACACATTTTTAATTTTTTGTTTGAACTTAAAATCTAAAAAGAAACTTTTTAGCAGAGGATGGTTTCGATCCATCGACCTCTGGGTTATGGGCTCAGCACGCTTCCGCTGCGCCACTCTGCTCTCAGCCACTTAAGAAAAGACTAGAACTCACAATCCATGGCTTAGGAGGCCAGTGTCTTAGGCCACTGGGGTACTGTGTAAACAGTATGACCAATATGAACTGTTGGAAGAGGTCAAAAAAATGTATAATGGAACTGAGACATGCCCATGAAACGACACATTTTTTTTTTTTTTTTTGCACTTAAAATCTAAAAAGAAACTTTTTAGCAGAGGATGGTTTCGATCCATCGACCTCTGGGTTATGGGCCCAGCACGCTTCCGCTGCGCCACTCTGCTCTTAGCCACTTAAGAAAAGACTAGAACTCACAATCCATGGCTTAGGAGGCCAGTGTCTTAGGCCACTGGGGTACTGTGTAAACAGTATGACCAATACGAACTGTTGGAAGAGGTCAAAAAAATGTATAATGGAACTGAGACACGCCCACGAAACGACACATTTTTTTAATTTTTTGTTTGCACTTAAAATCTAAAAAGAAACATTTTAGCAGAGGATGGTTTCGATCCATCGACCTCTGGGTTATGGGCCCAGCACGCTTCCGCTGCGCCACTCTGCTCTCAGCCACTTAAGAAAAGACTAGAACTCACAATCCATGGCTTAGGAGGCCAGTGTCTTAGGCCACTGGGGTACTGTGTAAACAGTATGACCAATACGAACTGTTGGAAGAGGTCAAAAAAATGTATAATGGAACTGAGACATGCCCATGAAACGACACATTTTTTAATTTTTCTGTTTGAACTTAAAATCTAAAAAGAAACTTTTTAGCAGAGGATGGTTTCGATCCATCGACCTCTGGGTTATGGGCTCAGCACGCTTCCGCTGCGCCACTCTGCTCTCAGCCACTTAAGAAAAGACTAGAACTCACAATCCATGGCTTAGGAGGCCAGTGTCTTAGGCCACTGGGGTACTGTGTAAACAGTATGACCAATATGAACTGTTGGAAGAGGTCAAAAAAATGTATAATGGAACTGAGACATGCCCATGAAACGACACATTTTTTTTTTTTTTTTTTTGCACTTAAAATCTAAAAGAAACTTTTTAGCAGAGGATGGTTTCGATCCATCGACCTCTGGGTTATGGGCCCAGCACGCTTCCGCTGCGCCACTCTGCTCTTAAGCCACTTAAGAAAAGACTAGAACTCACAATCCATGGCTTAGGAGGCCAGTGTCTTAGGCCACTGGGGTACTGTGTAAACAGTATGACCAATACGAACTGTTGGAAGAGGTCAAAAAAATGTATAATGGAACTGAGACACGCCCACGAAACGACACATTTTTTAAATTTTTTGTTTGCACTTAAAATCTAAAAAGAAACATTTTAGCAGAGGATGGTTTCGATCCATCGACCTCTGGGTTATGGGCCCAGCACGCTTCCGCTGCGCCACTCTGCTCTCAGCCACTTAAGAAAAGACTAGAACTCACAATCCATGGCTTAGGAGGCCAGTGTCTTAGGCCACTGGGGTACTGTGTAAACAGTATGACCAATACGAACTGTTGGAAGAGGTCAAAAAAATGTATAATGGAACTGAGACATGCCCATGAAACGACACATTTAAAAAAAAAATTTTTTGCACTTAAAATCTAAAAAGAAACTTTTTAGCAGAGGATGGTTTCGATCCATCGACCTCTGGGTTATGGGCCCAGCACGCTTCCGCTGCGCCACTCTGCTCTCAGCCACTTAAGAAAAGACTAGAACTCACAATCCATGGCTTAGGAGGCCAGTGTCTTAGGCCACTGGGGTACTGTGTAAACAGTATGACCAATACGAACTGTTGGAAGAGGTCAAAAAAATGTATAATGGAACTGAGACATGCCCATGAAACGACACATTTTTTAATTTTTCTGTTTGAACTTAAAATCTAAAAAGAAACTTTTTAGCAGAGGATGGTTTCGATCCATCGACCTCTGGGCCCAGCACGCTTCCGCTGCGCCACTCTGCTCTCAGCCACTTAAGAAAAGACTAGAACTCACAATCCATGGCTTAGGAGGCCAGTGTCTTAGGCCACTGGGGTACTGTGTAAACAGTATGACCAATATGAACTGTTGGAAGAGGTCAAAAAAATGTATAATGGAACTGAGACATGCCCATGAAACGACACATTTTTTTTTTTGTTTGCACTTAAAATCTAAAAAGAAACTTTTTAGCAGAGGATGGTTTCGATCCATCGACCTCTGGGTTATGGGCCCAGCACGCTTCCGCTGCGCCACTCTGCTCTCAGCCACTTAAGAAAAGACTAGAACTCACAATCCATGGCTTAGGAGGCCAGTGTCTTAGGCCACTGGGGTACTGTGTAAACAGTATGACCAATACGAACTGTTGGAAGAGGTCAAAAAAATGTATAATGGAACTGAGACATGCCCATGAAACGACACATTTAAGAAAAAAATGTTTGCACTTAAAATCTAAAAAGAAACTTTTTAGCAGAGGATGGTTTCGATCCATCGACCTCTGGGTTATGGGCCCAGCACGCTTCCGCTGAGCCACTCTGTTCTCAGCCACTTAAGAAAAGACTAGAACTCACAATCCATGGCTTAGGAGGCCAGTGTCTGAGGCCACTGGGGTACTGTGTAAACAGTATGACCAATACGAACTGTTGGAAGAGGTCAAAAAAATGTATAATGGAACTGAGACATGCCCATGAAACGACACATTTTTTAATTTTTTGTTTGCACTTAAAATCTAAAAAGAAACTTTTTAGCAGAGGATGGTTTCGATCCATCGACCTCTGGGTTATGGGCCCAGCACGCTTCCGCTGCGCCACTCTGCTCTCAGCCACTTAAGAAAAGACTAGAACTCACAATCCATGGCTTAGGAGGCCAGTGTCTTAGGCCACTGGGGTACTGTGTAAACAGTATGACCAATATGAACTGTTGGAAGAGGTCAAAAAAATGTATAATGGAACTGAGACATGCCCATGAAACGACACATTTTTTTTTTTTTTTTTTGCACTTAAAATCTAAAAAGAAACTTTTTAGCAGAGGATGGTTTCGATCCATCGACCTCTGGGTTATGGGCCCAGCACGCTTCCGCTGCGCCACTCTGCTCTTAGCCACTTAAGAAAAGACTAGAACTCACAATCCATGGCTTAGGAGGCCAGTGTCTTAGGCCACTGGGGTACTGTGTAAACAGTATGACCAATACGAACTGTTGGAAGAGGTCAAAAAAATGTATAATGGAACTGAGACACGCCCACGAAACGACACATTTTTAAATTTTTGTTTGCACTTAAAATCTAAAAAGAAACATTTTAGCAGAGGATGGTTTCGATCCATCGACCTCTGGGTTATGGGCCCAGCACGCTTCCGCTGCGCCACTCTGCTCTCAGCCACTTAAGAAAAGACTAGAACTCACAATCCATGGCTTAGGAGGCCAGTGTCTTAGGCCACTGGGGTACTGTGTAAACAGTATGACCAATACGAACTGTTGGAAGAGGTCAAAAAATGTATAATGGAACTGAGACATGCCCATGAAACGACACATTTTTAATTTTTTGTTTGAACTTAAAATCTAAAAAGAAACTTTTTAGCAGAGGATGGTTTCGATCCATCGACCTCTGGGTTATGGGCCCAGCACGCTTCCGCTGCGCCACTCTGCTCTCAGCCACTTAAGAAAAGACTAGAACTCACAATCCATGGCTTAGGAGGCCAGTGTCTTAGGCCACTGGGGTACTGTGTAAACAGTATGACCAATATGAACTGTTGGAAGAGGTCAAAAAAATGTATAATGGAACTGAGACATGCCCATGAAACGACACATTTTTTTTTTTTTTGTTTGCACTTAAAATCTAAAAAGAAACTTTTTAGCAGAGGATGGTTTCGATCCATCGACCTCTGGGCCCAGCACGCTTCCGCTGCGCCACTCTGCTCTTAGCCACTTAAGAAAAGACTAGAACTCACAATCCATGGCTTAGGAGGCCAGTGTCTTAGGCCACTGGGGTACTGTGTAAACAGTATGACCAATACGAACTGTTGGAAGAGGTCAAAAAAATGTATAATGGAACTGAGACACGCCCACGAAACGACACATTTTTAAATTTTTTGTTTGCACTTAAAATCTAAAAAGAAACATTTTAGCAGAGGATGGTTTCGATCCATCGACCTCTGGGTTATGGGCCCAGCACGCTTCCGCTGCGCCACTCTGCTCTCAGCCACTTAAGAAAAGACTAGAACTCACAATCCATGGCTTAGGAGGCCAGTGTCTTAGGCCACTGGGGTACTGTGTAAACAGTATGACCAATACGAACTGTTGGAAGAGGTCAAAAAATGTATAATGGAACTGAGACATGCCCATGAAACGACACATTTTTTAATTTTTTGTTTGCACTTAAAATCTAAAAAGAAACTTTTTAGCAGAGGATGGTTTCGATCCATCGACCTCTGGGTTATGGGCCCAGCACGCTTCCGCTGCGCCACTCTGCTCTCAGCCACTTAAGAAAAGACTAGAACTCACAATCCATGGCTTAGGAGGCCAGTGTCTTAGGCCACTGGGGTACTGTGTAAACAGTATGACCAATATGAACTGTTGGAAGAGGTCAAAAAAATGTATAATGGAACTGAGACATGCCCATGAAACGACACATTTTTTTTTTTTTTGTTTGCACTTAAAATCTAAAAGAAACTTTTTAGCAGAGGATGGTTTCGATCCATCGACCTCTGGGTTATGGGCCCAGCACGCTTCCGCTGCGCCACTCTGCTCTCAGCCACTTAAGAAAAGACTAGAACTCACAATCCATGGCTTAGGAGGCCAGTGTCTTAGGCCACTGGGGTACTGTGTAAACAGTATGACCAATACGAACTGTTGGAAGAGGTCAAAAAAATGTATAATGGAACTGAGACACGCCCATGTAACGACACATTTTTAAATTTTTGTTTGCACTTAAAATCTAAAAAGAAACTTTTTAGCAGAGGATGGTTTCGATCCATCGACCTCTGGGTTATGGGCTCAGCACGCTTCCGCTGCGCCACTCTGCTCTCAGCCACTTAAGAAAAGACTAGAACTCACAATCCATGGCTTAGGAGGCCAGTGTCTTAGGCCACTGGGGTACTGTGTAAACAGTATGACCAATATGAACTGTTGGAAGAGGTCAAAAAAATGTATAATGGAACTGAGACATGCCCATGAAACGACACGTTTTTAAATTTTTTGTTTGCACTTAAAATCTAAAAAGAAACATTTTAGCAGAGGATGGTTTCGATCCATCGACCTCTGGGTTATGGGCCCAGCACGCTTCCGCTGCACCACTCTGCTCTCAGCCACTTAAGAAAAGACTAGAACTCACAATCCATTGCTTAGGAGGCCAGTGTCTTAGGCCACTGGGGTACTGTGTAAACAGTATGACCAATATGAACTGTTGGAAGAGGTCAAAAATATGTATAATGGAAATGAGACATGGCCATGAAACGACACATTTTTAATTTTTTGTTTGCACTTAAAATCTAAAAAGAAACTTTTAGCAGAGGATGGTTTCGATCCATCGACCTCTGGGTTATGGGCCCAGCACGCTTCCGCTGCGCCACTCTGCTCTCAGCCACTTAAGAAAAGACTAGAACTCACAATCCATGGCTTAGGAGGCCAGTGTCTTAGGCCACTGGGGTACTGTGTAAACAGTATGACCAATATGAACTGTTGGAAGAGGTCAAAAAAATGTATAATGGAACTGAGACATGCCCATGAAACGACACATTTTTTAAATTTTTTGTTTGCACTTAAAATCTAAAAGAAACTTTTAGCAGAGGATGGTTTCGATCCATCGACCTCTGGGTTATGGGCCCAGCACGCTTCCGCTGCGCCACTCTGCTCTCAGCCACTTAAGAAAAGACTAGAACTCACAATCCATGGCTTAGGAGGCCAGTGTCTTAGGCCACTGGGGTACTGTGTAAACAGTATGACCAATACGAACTGTTGGAAGAGGTCAAAAAAATGTATAATGGAACTGAGACATGCCCATGAAACGACACATTTTTAAATTTTTTGTTTGCACTTAAAATCTAAAAAGAAACATTTTAGCAGAGGATGGTTTCGATCCATCGACCTCTGTGTTATGGGCCCAGCACGCTTCCGCTGCGCCACTCTGCTCTCAGCCACTTAAGAAAAGACTAGAACTCACAATCCATGGCTTAGGAGGCCAGTGTCTTAGGCCACTGGGGTACTGTGTAAACAGTATGACCAATACGAACTGTTGGAAGAGGTCAAAAAAATGTATAATGGAACTGAGACATGCCCATGAAACGACACATTTTTAATTTTTCTGTTTGAACTTAAAATCTAAAAAGAAACTTTTTAGCAGAGGATGGTTTCGATCCATCGACCTCTGGGTTATGGGCTCAGCACGCTTCCGCTGCGCCACTCTGCTCTCAGCCACTTAAGAAAAGACTAGAACTCACAATCCATGGCTTAGGAGGCCAGTGTCTTAGGCCACTGGGGTACTGTAAACAGTATGACCAATATGAACTGTTGGAAGAGGTCAAAAAAATGTATAATGGAACTGAGACATGCCCATGAAACGACACATTTTTTATTTTTTTGTTTGCACTTAAAATCTAAAAAGAAACTTTTAGCAGAGGATGGTTTCGATCCATCGACCTCTGGGTTATGGGCCCAGCACGCTTCCGCTGAGCCACTCTGCTCTCAGCCACCATAAGAAAAGACTAGAACTCACAATCCATGGCTTAGGAGGCCAGTGTCTTAGGCCACTGGGGTACTGTGTAAACAGTATGACCAATACGAACTGTTGGAAGAGGTCAAAAAAATGTATAATGGAACTGAGACATGCCCATGAAACGACACATTTTTATTTTTTTTGTTTGCACTTAAAATCTAAAAAGAAACATTTTAGCAGAGGATGGTTTCGATCC
>NW_026289928.1:0-3895 GCF_023373465.1 Oncorhynchus keta
ATTTCTCTGACACAGAGAGAGAGGAGACAGTCATTATGGCTGGTACAGTAGCATTTCTCTGACACAGAGAGAGAGGGAGACAGTCATTATGGCTGGTAGAGTAGCATGTCTCTGACACAGAGAGAGGGAGACAGTCAATATGGCCGGTACAGTAGCATGTCTCTGACACAGAGAGAGGAGACAGTCAATATGGCCGGTACAGTAGAATGTCTCTGACACAGAGAGAGAGGAGACAGTCATTATGGCTGGTACAGTAGCATGTCTCTGACACAGAGAGAGGAGACAGTAATTATGGCTGAGTACAGTAGTGTGTCTCTGACACAGAGGAGACAGTCATTATGGCTGGTACAGTAGCGTGTCTCTGACAGAGAGAGAGAGGAGACAGTCATTATGGCTGGTACAGTAGTGTGTCTCTGGCACAGAGAGAGAGAGGAGACAGTCATTATGGCTGGTACAGTAGCATTTCTCTGACACAGAGAGAGAGGAGACAGTCATTATGGCTGGTACAGTAGCATTTCTCTGACACAGAGAGAGAGGAGACAGTCATTATGGCTGGTAGAGTAGCATGTCTCTGACAGAAGAGAGAGGAGACAGTCATTATGGCTGGTACAGTAGCATTTCTCTGACACAGAGAGAGAGGAGACAGTCATTATGGCTGGTAGAGTAGCATGTCTCTGACAGAGAGAGAGAGGAGACAGTCATTATGGCTGGTACAGTAGCATGTCTCTGACACAGAGAGAGAGGAGACAGTAATTATGGCTGGTACAGTAGTGTGTCTCTGACACAGAGGAGACAGTCATTATGGCTGGTACAGTAGCATGTCTCTGACAGAGAGAGAGAGGAGACAGTCATTATGGCTGGTACAGTAGCATGTCTCTGACACAGAGAGAGAGGAGACAGTCATTATGGCTGGTAGAGTAGCATGTCTCTGACACAGAGAGAGAGGAGACAGTCAATATGGCCGGTACAGTAGCATGTCTCTGACACAGAGAGAGAGAGACAGTCATTATGGCTGGTACAGTAGTGTGTCTCTGACACAGAGGAGACAGTCATTATGGCTGGTACAGTAGCGTGTCTCTGACAGAGAGAGAGAGGAGACAGTCATTATGGCTGGTACAGTAGTGTGTCTCTGGCACAGAGAGAGAGAGAGGAGACAGTCATTATGGCTGGTAAAGTAGCATTTCTCTGACACAGAGAGAGAGGAGACAGTCATTATGGCTGGTACAGTAGCATTTCTCTGACACAGAGAGAGGAGACAGTCATTATGGCTGGTACAGTAGCATGTCTCTGACACAGAGAGAGAGGAGACAGTCATTATGGCTGGTACAGTAGCATTTCTCTGACACAGAGAGAGAGGAGACAGTAATTATGGCTGGTACAGTAGCATTTCTCTGACACAGAGAGAGAGGAGACAGTCATTATGGCTGGTACAGTAGCATTTCTCTGACACAGAGAGAGAGGAGACAGTCATTATGGCTGGTACAGTAGCATGTCTCTGACACAGAGAGAGAGGAGACAGTCATTATGGCTGGTACAGTAGCATGTCTCTGACACAGAGAGAGAGGAGACAGTCATTATGGCCGGTACAGTAGAATGTCTCTGACACAGAGAGAGAGGAGACAGTCATTATGGCTGGTACAGTAGCATTTCTCTGACACAGAGAGAGAGGAGACAGTCATTATGGCTGGTACAGTAGCATTTCTCTGACACAGAGAGAGAGGAGACAGTCATTATGGCTGGTAGAGTAGCATGTCTCTGACACAGAGAGAGAGAGACAGTCAATATGGCCGGTACAGTAGCATGTCTCTGACACAGAGAGAGAGGAGACAGTCAATATGGCCGGTACAGTAGAATGTCTCTGACACGAGAGAGAGGAGACAGTCATTATGGCTGGTACAGTAGAATGTCTCTGACAGAGAGAGAGAGGAGACAGTCATTATGGCTGGTACAGTAGCATTTCTCTGACACAGAGAGAGAGGAGACAGTCATTATGGCTGGTACAGTAGCATTTCTCTGACACAGAGAGAGAGGAGACAGTCATTATGGCTGGTAGAGTAGCATGTCTCTGACACAGAGAGAGAGGAGACAGTCAATATGGCCGGTACAGTAGCATGTCTCTGACACAGAGAGAGAGGAGACAGTCAATATGGCCGGTACAGTAGAATGTCTCTGACACAGAGAGAGAGGAGACAGTCATTATGGCTGGTACAGTAGCATGTCTCTGACACAGAGAGAGAGGAGACAGTAATTATGGCTGGTACAGTAGTGTGTCTCTGACACAGAGGAGACAGTCATTATGGCTGGTACAGTAGCGTGTCTCTGACAGAGAGAGAGGAGACAGTCATTATGGCTGGTACAGTAGTGTGTCTCTGGCACAGAGAGAGAGAGGAGACAGTCATTATGGCTGGTACAGTAGCATTTCTCTGACACAGAGAGAGAGGAGACAGTCATTATGGCTGGTACAGTAGCATTTCTCTGACACAGAGAGAGAGGAGACAGTCATTATGGCTGGTAGAGTAGCATGTCTCTGACAGAGAGAGAGAGGAGACAGTCATTATGGCTGGTACAGTAGCATTTCTCTGACACAGAGAGAGAGGAGACAGTCATTATGGCTGGTAGAGTAGCATGTCTCTGACAGAGAGAGAGAGGAGACAGTCATTATGGCTGGTACAGTAGCATGTCTCTGACACAGAGAGAGAGGAGACAGTAATTATGGCTGGTACAGTAGTGTGTCTCTGACACAGAGGAGACAGTCATTATGGCTGGTACAGTAGCATGTCTCTGACAGAGAGAGAGAGGAGACAGTCATTATGGCTGGTACAGTAGCATGTCTCTGACACAGAGAGAGAGGAGACAGTCATTATGGCTGGTACAGTAGCATGTCTCTGACACAGAGAGAGAGTAGACAGTAATTATGGCTGGTACAGTAGTGTGTCTCTGACACAGAGGAGACAGTCATTATGGCTGGTACAGTAGCGTGTCTCTGACAGAGAGAGAGAGGAGACAGTCATTATGGCTGGTACAGTAGTGTGTCTCTGACACAGAGGAGACAGTCATTATGGCTGGTACAGTAGCGTGTCTCTGACAGAGAGAGAGAGGAGACAGTCATTATGGCTGGTACAGTAGTGTGTCTCTGACACAGAGGAGACAGTCATTATGGCTGGTACAGTAGTGTGTCTCTGACACAGAGGAGACAGTCATTATGGCTGGTACAGTAGTGTGTCTCTGACACAGAGGAGACAGTCATTATGGCTGGTACAGTAGTGTGTCTCTGACACAGAGGAGACAGTCATTATGGCTGGTACAGTAGCATGTCTCTGACACAGAGAGAGAGGAGACAGTAATTATGGCTGGTACAGTAGTGTGTCTCTGACACAGAGAGAGAGGAGACAGTAATTATGGCTGGTACAGTGAGTGTGTCTCTGACACAGAGAGAAGGAGACAGTCATTATGGCTGGTACAGTAGTGTGTCTCTGACACAGAGGAGACAGTCATTATGGCTGGTACAGTAGTGTGTCTGACACAGAGGAGACAGTCATTATGGCTGGTACAGTAGTGTGTCTCTGACACAGAGGAGACAGTAATTATGGCTGGTACAGTAGTGCGTCTCTGACACAGAGGAGACAGTCATTATGGCTGGTACAGTAGTGTGTCTCTGACAGAGGAGACAGTCATTATGGCTGGTACAGTAGCGTGTCTCTGACAGAGAGAGAGAGGAGACAGTCATTATGGCTGGTACAGTAGTGTGTCTCTGACACAGAGGAGACAGTCATTATGGCTGGTACAGTAGTGTGTCTCTGACACAGAGGAGACAGTCATTATGGCTGGTACAGTAGTGTGTCTCTGACACACAGAGAGAGAGAGAGGAGACAGTCATTATGGCTGGTACAGTAGC
>NW_026289929.1:0-2500 GCF_023373465.1 Oncorhynchus keta
TGCTCTAACCACCAGGCTACCTGCTCTAACCACCAGGCTACCTGCTCTAACCACTAGACTACCTGCTCTAACCACCAGGCTACCTGCTCTAACCACCAGGCTACCTGCTCTAACCACCAGGCTACCTGCTCTAACCACCAGGCTACCTGCTCTAACCACCAGGCTACCTGCTCTAACCACTAGACTACCTGCTCTAACCACCAGGCTACCTGCTCTAACCACCAGGCTACCTGCTCTAACCACTAGACTACCTGCTCTAACCACCAGGCTACCTGCTCTAACCACCAGACTACCTGCTCTAACCACCAGGCTACCTCCTCTAACCACCAGGCTACCTGCTCTAACCACCAGGCTACCTGCTCTAACCACCAGGCTACCTGCTCTAACCACCAGGCTACCTCCTCTAACCACCAGGCTACCTGCTCTAACCACCAGGCTACCTGCTCTAACCACCAGGCTACCTCCTCTAACCACCAGGCTACCTGCTCTAACCACCAGGCTACCTGCTCTAACCACTAGACTACCTGCTCTAACCACTAGACTACCTGCTCTAACCACCAGGCTACCTCCTCTAACCACCAGGCTACCTGCTCTAACCACTAGACTACCTGCTCTAACCACCAGGCTACCTGCTCTAACCACCAGGCTACCTGCTCTAACCACTAGACTACCTGCTCTAACCACCAGGCTACCTGCTCTAACCACTAGACTACCTGCTCTAACCACCAGGCTACCTGCTCTAACCACCAGGCTACCTGCTCTAACCACCAGGCTACCTGCTCTAACCACCAGGCTACCTGCTCTAACCACCAGGCTACCTGCTCTAACCACTAGACTACCTGCTCTAACCACCAGGCTACCTGCTCTAACCACCAGGCTACCTGCTCTAACCACTAGACTACCTGCTCTAACCACTAGACTACCTGCTCTAACCACCAGGCTACCTGCTCTAACCACCAGGCTACCTGCTCTAACCACCAGGCTACCTGCTCTAACCACCAGGCTACCTGCTCTAACCACCAGGCTACCTGCTCTAACCACCAGGCTACCTGCTCTAACCACCAGGCTACCTGCTCTAACCACTAGACTACCTGCTCTAACCACCAGGCTACCTCCTCTAACCACCAGGCTACCTGCTCTAACCACCAGGCTACCTGCTCTAACCACTAGACTACCTGCTCTAACCACCAGGCTACCTGTCTGTGGTACATATGAACTGAACAGAAGCCCAAACAAGATGTAATACTGTAAATTCCCATGAATTCCTGGAGTCTTCTATGACGAGTATCATAACGGTGGACAGTGACTTCAGAGCCCCCTGTCATTCGTCTAGTGAATAATACTGTATATACAGTGCGTTTGGAAACCAAGACCCTTCTCCCCCGATTGGTCAGTTTGGCCTGGTGGCCAGTTCTAGGAAGAGTGCTGGGGGTACTAAACTTCTTCCATTTAAGAATGATGGAGTCCACTGTGTTATTGGGGATCTTCAATGCAGCAGATATTTTTTGGTTCCCAATCCAGCACTCTACGGACAATTCCTTTGACTATGTGTCTTGGTTTTTGCTCTGACATGCACTGTCAAATGTGGGACTTATATAGACAGGTGTGAGCCTTTCCAAATCATGTCCAATCAATTGAATTTACCACAGGTGGACTCCAATCAAGTTGTAGAGACATCTCAAGGATGATCAATGGAAACCGGATGCACCTGAGCTCAATGTTGAGTCTCATAGCAAAAGGGTCTGAATACTTTTCTATCTTTAATAAATGTGAAAACACTTCTAAAAAAAAAAAGTTTTTGTTTTGTCATATTGGGGTTTTGTGTGAAACCTGATGAGGACGTTTGTTTATTTAATCCTTTTTAGAATAAAGCTGCAACGTATCAAAATGCGTAAAGTGTCATGGAGTCTGAATACTCTCCAAATGCTCTTTACAGATACTGTATATCGTTGGTGACAGCAGGGATGACATGGAGAGGATTCTGTCAGTTTAGAACCAGGGCCCAGAGCCCAGAAAGAGAGAGAGAGGGATAAGAGACAGGGGGATATAAAAAGTGAGAGAGAGCAAGAGAGAGAGGGGGATATAGAAAGAGAGAGAGAGAGAGAGATAGAGACAGAGAGAGAGCTAGAGAGAGAGCTAGAGAGACAGAGACAGAGAGAGAGACAGAGACAGAGAGAGAGAGAGAGAGAGAGAGAGAGAGAGAGAGAGAGAGAGAGAGAGAGAGGGGGATATAAAAAGGGAGAGAGAGAGAGAAAGAGAGAGAGGCGGGGTATAAAAAGAGAGATAGGGACAGAGGGAAAGATTATGTGGGAGAAGTGTGTTTGTGGTGTTGGCAGCCAGAGAGAAAGCGTGTGTTTGTGGGAAAGAGAGGAGTGTGTGTGTGGTGTTGGCAGCCAGAGAGAAAGTGTGTGTATGTGGGAAAGAGAGGAGAGGAACAAGCATTTGCAAGTGAACCCACGGAGGTCTGTTGGAGGGGAGGTTCTATTGGAGGGGAGGGTCT
>NW_026289929.1:7500-10000 GCF_023373465.1 Oncorhynchus keta
GGCCGTTTGATGGTGTTGGTGATAAACTGATGTTCAGGACACTTTATAACGCAACTTCCACAGGAGGTGGTGGGCGGGCCGTTTGATGGTGTTGGTGATAAACTGATGTCCAGGACACTTTATAACCCAACTTCCACAGGAGGTGGTGGGCGGGCGTTTGATGGTGTTGGTGATAAACTGATGTCCAGGACACTTTATAACCCAACTTCCACAGGAGGTGGTGGGCGGGCCGTTTGATGGTGTTGGTGATAAACTGATGTCCAGGACACTTTATAACCCAACTTCCACAGGAGGTGGTGGGCGGGCCGTTTGATGGTGTTGGTGATAAACTGATGTTCAGGACACTTTATAACGCAACTTCCACAGGAGGTGGTGGGCGGGCCGTTTGATGGTGTTGGTGATAAACTGATGTTCAGGACACTTTATAACCCAACTTCCACAGGAGGTGGTGGGCGGGCCGTTTGATGGTGTTGGTGATAAACTGATGTCCAGGACACTGATGGACATCACCTGATAGGAGAAGGCATATAGTTATTATATGATCTCTACCAATAATTTGAGATTTCAGAACTGGTCTTCGATGATCGTTTTTGGTTTCGGGTCAAGGTGTAATGAAAAGTTGGTATAAAATATCCCTTCCAAATGCTTGGATGCCATCAGAAGTGTTGGCATGACTGAGAAGTTGCTGAGAAATGATTGTTCTTTCATCAATATTGAAGATGCGATTATTTCCAGTGATGTTTAAAACAAACACATCTATTATTAACGCTGACACCATGCCGAAACTTGTCGGTCGCCATCTTGGTTGTTGAGACAGGGTATCTTTAGGGATGTGTCCTAGGACCAGCTCCATGGTATCTTTAGGGATGTGTCCTAGGACCAGCTCCAGAGTATCTTTAGTCACATGTCCTAGGGCCAGCTCCAGGGTATCTTTAGGGATGTGTCCTAGGACCAGCTCCATGGTATCTTTAGGGATGTGTCCTAGGGCCAGCTCCAGGGTATCTTTAGGGATGTGTCCTAGGGCCAGCTCCATGGTATCTTTAGGGATGTGTCCTAGGGCCAGCTCCAGGGTATCTTTAGGGATGTGTCCTAGGACCAGCTCCATGGTATCTTTAGTCATGTGTTCTAGGGCCAGCTCCAGGGTATCTTTAGGGATGTGTCCGAGGACCAGCTCCAGGGTATCTTTAGTCATGTGTTCTAGGGCCAGCTCCAGGGTATCTTTAGGGATGTGTCCGAGGACCAGCTCCAGGGTATCTTTAGGGATGTGTCCTAGGGCCAGCTCCATGGTATCTTTAGGGATGTGTCCTAGGGCCAGCTCCAGGGTATCTTTAGGGATGTGTCCTAGGACCAGCTCCAGAGTATCTTTAGTCACATGTCCTAGGGCCAGCTCCAGGGTATCTTTCGTCATGTGTTCTAGGGCCAGCTCCAGGGTATCTTTAGGGATGTGTCCGAGGACCAGCTCCAGGGTATCTTTAGTCATGTGTCCTAGGACCAGCTCCAGGGTATCTTTAGGGATGTGTCCTAGGGCCAGCTCCAGGGTATCTTTAGTCATGTGTCCTAGGACCAGCTCCAGGGTATCTTTAGGGATGTGTCCTAGGACCAGCTCCAGGGTATCTTTAGGGATGTGTTCTAGGGCCAGCTCCAGGGTATCTTTAGGGATGTGTCCGAGGACCAGCTCCAGGGTATCTTTAGTCATGTGTCCTAGGACCAGCTCCAGGGTATCTTTAGTCATGTGTCCTAGGGCCAGCTCCAGAGTATCTTTAGTCATGTGTTCTAGGACCAGCCCCAGGGTATCTTTAGGGATGTGTCCTAGGACCAGCTCCAGGGTATCTTTAGGGATGTGTCCTAGGGCCAGCTCCAGGGTATCTTTAGGGGTGTGTCCTAGGGCCAGCTCCAGGGTATCTTTAGTCATGTGTCCAAGGACCAGCTCCAGGGTATTTTTAGTCATGTGTCCTAGGACCAGCTCCAGAGTATCTTCAGTGATGTGTTCTAGGACCAGCTTCAGGGTATCTTTAGGGATGTGTCCTATGACCAGTGCTGTTCTGCTTGATTTAGAGTGGCCATTTTAACCTCTGCTCCAGTATATGGTTAATCTTTTGTTGAGCTGTTCAGAAAATATTGGATGTACTTTATTGGGGTATTCCGAATAACGGAGAGATGCTGAGTAACTCTCCGATTATTGTTTTGATAAATATCCTACTTTACACGTGAACAGATAATAGAGTCCAATCACATTCAATAAAATGAACATCCTCGTTCTACTTGGCCTTGGAGCTGTATTCACATTGCAAATGGCTGAATAGGATTTTGCAGGTCAATGTTTGTGATGAAATGTCAGGTGAGAAGAGAGGGGCCAAGAGGAGAAAGAGAAATGGAGGAGAGGAGAGGAGAGGAGAGGAGAGGAGAGGAGAGGAGATATACAGGACAAGAGAGAAAGAGAGAGAGAGAGAGAGAGAGAGAGAGAGAGAGAGAGAGAGAGAGAGAGAGAGAGAGAGAAAGA
>NW_026289929.1:15000-50654 GCF_023373465.1 Oncorhynchus keta
GTCTCCTAGACATCTGATATCCACTATGTAAACAACTGTCTCCTAGACATCTGATATCCACTATGTAAACAACTGTCTCCCAGACATCTGATATCCAGTCCACTATGTAAACAACTGTCTCCCAGACATCTGATATCCACTATGTAAACAACTGTCTCCTAGACATCTGATATCCACTATGTAAACAACTGTCTCCCAGACATCTTATATCCACTATGTAAACAACTGTCTCCTAGACATTGTATATCCACTATGTAAACAACTGTCTCCCAGACATCTGATATCCAGTCCACTATGTAAACAACTGTCTCCTAGACATCTGATATCCACTATGTAAACAACTGTCTCCTAGACATCTTATATCCACTATGTAAACAACTGTCTCCTAGACATCTTATATCCACTATGTAAACAACTGTCTCCTAGACATCTGATATCCACTATGTAAACAACTGTCTCCTAGACATCTTATATCCACTATGTAAACAACTGTCTCCTAGACATCTGATATCCACTATGTAAACAACTGTCTCCTAGACATCTGATATCCACTATGTAAACAACTGTCTCCTAGACATCTGATATCCACTATGTAAACAACTGTCTCCCAGACATCTTATATCCACTATGTAAACAACTGTCTCCTAGACATCTGATATCCATATCCACTATGTAAACAACTGTCTCCTAGACATCTGATATCCACTATGTAAACAACTGTCTCCTAGACATCTTATATCCACTATGTAAACAACTGTCTCCTAGACATCTGATATCCACTATGTAAACAACTGTCTCCTAGACATCTGATATCCACTATACTGAGAACCAACGGTTTGTTAAAATTGGTTTATGAGAGAACTTGTACATTACTTTCTGTATCATCGAACCATGTAGAATCAGATTGATGATGTCAGCAGATATCGAAGATGAAGGAGCTCGTCTTTTTCCTTACCGGCGTCCGTACTGCGTGCCAAATGGCACCCTATTCCTTATATAGTGCACTACTTTAGACTATATTCCCTATTTAGTGCACTACTTTAGACTCTATTCCCTATTTAGTGCACTACTTTAGACTATATTCCCTATTTAGTGCACTACTTTAGACTATATTCCCTATTTAGTGCACTACTTTAGACTCTATTCACTATTTAGTGCACTACTTTAGACTCTATTCCCTATTTAGTGCACTACTTTAGACTATATTCCCTATTTAGTGCACTACTTTAGACTCTATTCCCTATTTAGTGCACTACTTTAGACTCTATTCCCTATTTAGTGCACTACTTTAGACTCTATTCCCTATTTAGTGCACTACTTTAGACCCTATTCCCTATTTAGTGCACTACTTTAGACTAATTTTCCTATTTAGTGCACTACTTTAGACCCTATTCCTATTTAGTGCACTACTTTAGACTCATTTCCCTATTTAGTGCACTACTTTAGACCCTATTCCTATTTAGTGCACTTCTTTAGACCCTATTCCCTATTCAGTGCACTACTTTAGACTCTATTCCCTATTCAGTGCACTACTTTAGACTATATTCCCTATTTAGTGCACTACTTTAGACCCTATTCCCTATTTAGTGCACTACTTTAGACTCATTTCCCTATTTAGTGCACTACTTTAGACCCTATTCCCTATTTAGTGCACTTCTTTAGACCCTATTCCCTATTCAGTGCACTACTTTAGACTCTATTCCCTATTCAGTGCACTACTTTAGACTATATTCCCTATTTAGTGCACTACTTTAGACTCTATTCCCTATTAGGCACTACTTTAGAATCTAGTCCCTATTTAGTGCACTACTTTAGACCCTATTCCCTATTTAGTGCACTACTTTAGACTCATTTCCTATTTAGTGCACTACTTTAGACTCTATTCCTTATTTAGTGCACTACTTTAGACCCTATTCCCTATTTAGGTGCACTACTTTAGACCCTATTCCCTATTTAGTGCACTTCTTTAGACCCTATTCCCTATTTAGTGCACTACTTTAGACTCTATTCCCTATTTAGTGCACTACTTTAGACTCTATTCCTATTTAGTGCACTACTTTAGACCCTATTCCTTTTTAGTGCACTACTTTTGACAATGGTTCACAGGGCTCAAGTAAAAAGTAGTGCTTTATAATAGGGAATAGGGTGCTATTTGGAATGGGGACTCTAGCAGAGAGGTCATTGGGAAAGGTGACATGTATCTTTATGACCAAGAGACTCAATTGGAAATGGTATTTTACTGTAATCACATGGTAATAACTAAAGCCCTGCATGGTGATGTTACACAGTTGCACCTCTAGCGGACTGATAGAGAGAGATTCTTCTTCACTTCCACCTCTTCCTGTCTGAAGTTACACGGATATTTGATCAAACCGGAGAAAAATCTGATAATGAATTGGCATTGAACAAGTTGAGCAATTTTAAAACTTCTTGAATTGGACTCATCTGTAGACATCGGGTGTGTCCCGAAAGTGCACCCTGTTTCCTAAGTAGTGTACTCCGTTTTGACCAGGGACCACTGTGTAGAATATGGTACCGTTTGGGTCACTGCCATACAAACCTTAATGGAAAACAACCTACACACTGAACAGCCCACCTCACAGAATCCATTTCCACTTTGGAAGAAAAGAGTGGGATAATGTGAAACATTGTTTTCTTTATCTTCCTGTCTTGAGTGGATCGGGATTTCAGTCGTGGGATGACAAATCACTGGGATGCACAGATTAATCATTCATCAGCGGGGGTAGTAATTGTTTTTTTTTTCTGCAGAAGTGTTGTCGCAAAAAAACAACAACAAAACCCCCCACCAAATATTTAATGTATCAGCGTAGATGTTGGATAACATCTGGTGCTGCCTCTGAAATCTCACAGGCACAAGAGTTCCGCGCTGATAGTGTGTTTCGGGAACATTGTAATTACAAATAAATCCTGCGCCGCCGTGGTCGGCTGTTTGGCGCCGCATCCCGCCCTCCCTTTCGCTCCTGACGCGCCGACGCCGCCTACAGAACAGATTAACCGGGGAGCGAGAGGTGTTCCTGTTATGTGAGACTCAGATTAGGGATTGGGATGTTAGCTCGACAGAAACAGTAGTTGGACATGCGGAGAAACATCAGGACAGCTCGTTCATGTTATTAGAATATATTACACACCGGAAGAAACAGTAGTGAACTGTGTCAGTTTGCATGTTATTAAGGAATATATTACATGATATTATATTAAAGCAGCATTAAGGAAACATAGATCGTGTTTCTGGTCCAGATGTAATCTACCATAAAGCCTATTACAGTTCATGAAATTACAGCGAGTGTCACGTTCTGACCCTAGTTCTCCTGTTATTTCTTTGTTTTAGTTGGTCAGGACGTGAGTTGGGTGGGTATTCTATGTTTTTTTAACAGTGTTGTAGGATCACAGAGCTGTAGGATCACAGTGCTGTAGGATCACAGTGCTGTAGGATCACAGTGCTGTAGGATCACAGTGCTGTAGGATCACAGTGTTGTAGGATCACAGGGTTGTAGGATCACAGTGCTGTAGGATCACAGTGTTGTAGGATCACAGTGCTGTAGGATCACAGTGCTGTAGGATCACAGTGTTGTAGGATCACAGTGTTGAAGGATCACAGTAGGATCACAGTGTTGTAGGATCACAGTGTTGTAGGATCACAGCCCTGTAGGATCAGAGTGCTGTAGGAGCACAGTGTGGTATGGATCACAGTGTTGTAGGATCACAGGGTTGTAGGATCACAGTGCTGTAGGATCACAGTGCTGTAGGATCACAGGGTTGTAGGATCACAGTGCTGTAGGATCACAGTGCTGTAGGATCACAGAGCTGTAGGATAACAGTGTTGTAGGATCACAGGGTTGTAGGATCACAGTGCTGTAGGATCACAGTGCTGTAGGATCACAGAGCTGTAGGATCACAGTGTTGTAGGATCACAGTGTTGTGGGGTCACAGTGCTGTATCATCACACTGCTGTAGGATCACAGCCCTGTAGGATAACAGTGCTGTAGGATCACGGTGTTGTAGGGTCACAGTACTGTAGGATCACAGTGCTGTAGGATCACAGTGCTGTAGGATCACAGGGCTGTAGGATCACAGTGTTGTAGGATCACAGTGCTGTAGGATCACAGTGCTGTAGGATCACAGTGTTGTAGGATCACAGTGCTGTAGGATCTCAGTGCTGTAGGATCACAGTGCTGTAGCATCACAGTGCTATAGGATCACAGTGTTGTAGGATCACAGTGTTGTAGGATCACAGACCTGTAGGATCAGAGTGCTGTAGGAGCACAGTGTGGTAGGATCACAGTGTTGTAGGATCACAGGGTTGTAGGATCACAGTGCTGTAGGATCACAGTGTTGTAGGATCACAGGGTTGTAGGATCACAGTGCTGTAGGATCACAGTGCTGTAGGATCACAGAGCTGTAGGATCACAGTGTTGTAGGATCGCAGTGTTGTGGGGTCACAGTGCTGTATCATCACAGTGCTGTAGGATCACAGCCCTGTAGGATAACAGTGCTGTAGGATCACAGTGTTGTAGGGTCACAGTACTGTAGGATCACAGAGCTGTAGGATCACAGTGCTGTAGGATCACAGGGCTGTAGGATCACAGTGTTGTAGGATCACAGTGCTGTAGGATCACAGTGCTGTAGGATCACAGTGTTGTAGGATCACAGTGCTGTAGGATCTCAGTGCTGTAGGATCACAGTGCTGTAGCATCACAGTGCTATAGGATCACAGTGTTGTAGGATCACAGTTCTGTAGGATCACAGCCCTGTAGGATCACAGCGCTGTAGGATCACAGTGCTGTAGGATCACAGTGCTGTAGGATCACAGTGCTGTAGGATCACAGTGCTGTAGGATCTTAGTGTTGTAGCGCTGAATGAAAGTCTCACCAAATCCACCAATATCACCCATTTTATAGTTCAATCTGTGATTCCTGTGATGTACTTGGTTCCCAGAGGAGATCAGCACATGAATACAAGTTATCAAGGAATGAATTATATTTCAATGACTGGCAATAGAGCTTGATCATTTCTGGTGAGAAGTTAAATTAATATGAAATTAGTTCATTTAAAAAGTATCAGTCTTGATGATTATAGTGTAGATGTAAATGGACAATTTATTACCATGAGGATTTCACTGGCAACAGAACGGAGGTCACGTCTCCAAGCTAATTCCAGAACAGAACAGAGGTCACGTCTCCAAGCTAATTCCAGAACAGAACGGAGGTCACGTCTCCAAGCTAATTCCAGAACAGAACGAAGGTCACGTCTCCAAGCTAATTCCAGAACAGAACAGAGGTCACGTCTCCAAGCTAATTCCAGAACAGAACAGAGGTCACGTCTCCAAGCTAATTCCAGAACAGAACGGAGGTCACGTCTCCAAGCTAATTCCAGAACAGAACAGAGGTCACATCTCCAAGCTAATTCCAGAACAGAACGAAGGTCACGTCTCCAAGCTAATTCCAGAACAGAACGGCAGAAGGTCACGTCTCCAAGCTAATTCCAGAACAGAACGAAGGTCACGTCTCCAAGCTAATTCCAGAACAGAACGAAGGTCACGTCTCCAAGCTAATTCCAGAACAGAACAGAGGTCACGTCTCAAGCTAATTCCAGAACAGAACGAAGGTCACGTCTCCAAGCTAATTCCAGAACAGAACAGAGGTCACGTCTCCAAGCTAATTCCAGAACAGAACGAAGGTCACGTCTCCAAGCTAATTCCAGAACAGAACAGAGGTCACGTCTCCAAGCTAATTCCAGAACAGAACGAAGGTCACGTCTCCAAGCTAATTCCCGAACAGAACGAAGGTCACGTCTCCGAGCTAATTCCAGAACAGAACGAAGGTCACGTCTCCAAGCTAATTCCAGAACAGAACGAAGGTCACGTCTCCAAGCTAATTCCAGAACAGAACGGAGGTCACGTCTCCAAGCTAATTCCAGAACAGAACGAAGGTCACGTTTCCAAGCTAATTCCAGAACAGAACAGAGGTCACGTCTCCAAGCTAATTCCAGAACAGATCTGACCTTACATTCCCAAGATAATTCCAGAACAGAACTGAGCTCGTATTCCCATGCTAATTCCAGAACAGAAGACACAGTTACCCTAGATGTTCACATCCAGTAGAATTAGACTTTAAGAAGGAAAGAAATTCCATCTCAGTAGACAGTAGATTGATACTGAAACACAGTCACCATATGGAGGAGCATGTCCTCACAAATACAAATCTCATTTGTCCACAGATGACAAGGGCTCTGGTCAAAAGTAGTGCACTATGAAGGGAATAGGGTGCCATTTGGGGAGTAGACAAACTGTCACACGCATCAATTTCAATATTGCTGCAATAAAGTTGTAAATGATCAGAGAATATCCCTCTATAAAGAGGAGAACAAGGAACATTCTTAATCCTGGTGATTACCGCATTCTCCATGCCTCTTCAGAGACTGGAACCAGGAGAGAGAGAGGATGGAAAGGGAGAACAAAGAGAGAGAGAGAGAGAGAGAGAGAGAGAGAGAGAGACAGAGAGAGACAGACAGGGAAGAGAGTGCCAGAGAGAGAGAGAGAGACAGAGAGAGACAGAGAGAGCTCCAGACAGAAGAGAGAAAGAGAGACAGAGAACAGAGAATTCAAGATAGAGAGAGAGAGACATATAGAGCTGAGAGAGACAGAGACAGAGAGAGAGAGAAGAGAGAGAGATAGACAGAGAGAGACAGAGACAGAGACAGAGAGAGATAGAGAGAGAGAGAGTCTCTAGAAAGAGAGAGACAGAGAGAGAAGACAGAGACAGAGACAGAGAGATAGTATATAGAGATAGTCTGGTCTCTATAAAGATAGACATATAGGAGACAGACAGAGACAGAGAGAGGGAATTATTTTTATTCACCTGGTTAGTCTCAATTTCACGCTCCATTGAGACAGAGTTTACAGACTTGATATATAGTCACCAGAGATATAGGAGAGACAGATAAGAGAGACAGCAGAGAGAGACAGACTCCTGAGATACAGGAGTACCAGAGAGAGAGACAGAGAGAGACAGAGAGAGACAGAGTTACAGACAGAGACAGAGACAGAGAGAGACAGTTAGTCTGGTCTCTATAAAGGAGACACAGGAGACAGAGAGAGACAGAGAGAGACAGAGAGAGACATAAGAGAGAGACAGAGAGTTACAGACAGAGACAGAGAGTGGTAGACTGGACAGAGAGAGAGGTCTCTATAAGAGAGAGACAGAGGTTACAGACAGAGACAGTAGAGGAGACAGTACCTGGTTAGAGAGAGAGAGAGAGAGAGAGAGACAGAGAGAGACAGAGACAGAGAGAGTGAGAGACAGAGAGACAGAGAGAGTCTCTAGAGAGGAGACAGAGAGAGACAGAGAGAGAGAGAGACAGAGAGTAGAGTTAGTCTGGACAGAGAGAGGGGACAGTTACAGAGAGAGAGAGAGAGAGACACCTGGACAGAGAGAGACTCTAGAGAAGAGGGACAGAGAGGTTAGAGACAGAGACAGAGACAGAGACCTGGTTAGAGAGAGAGAGACAGAGACAGAGAGAGACAGAGGCTAGAGACAGAGAGAGAGAGAGAGAGAGACAGAGAGAGAGAGAGACAGAAGAGGGGACAGCAGAGTTAGAGACAGAGAGAGACTGAGAGTACCTGGAGTCAGAGAGAGAAGAGGAGAGACAGAGAGAGACAGACAGAGACTGTAGAGAGTGAGAGACCAGAGAGAGAGAGTCAGAGAGAGAGACAGAGAGAGACAGACAGAGACAGAGAGAGGTGGAGACCTGGAGAGACAGAGTTACAGACAGAGACAGAGAGAGAGAGAGAGAGAGTCTGGAGAGAGAGGAGACAGAGGAGAGAGAGACTGAGACAGAGAGAGACCAGAGAGAGAGTCTCTATAGAGGGAGCAGGTTACAGAGAGAGATAGAGAGACAGTAGACCCTGGATTTAGTCTGGTCTCAGAGAGAGAGAGACAGAGAGTTACAGACAGAGAGAGAGAGAGAGAGAGACAGAGAGAGAGTCTCTATAGGAGACAGAGGAGACAGAGAGAGTAGAGAGAGACCAGAGAGAGTCTCTATAGAGACAGAGAGTTACAGACAGAGACAGTAGAGGAGAGAGACAGAGAGAGAGACAGAGAGAGAGACAGCAGGTTAGAGACAGAGACAGTAGAGAGAGAGACTGGAGAGGTCTCTATAGAGAGACAGAGAGTTAGAGACAGAGAGAGTAGAGGTGGTAGTAAAGAGTTAGATAGAGAGAGAGACAGAGAGAGATAGAGAGACAGACAGAGAGATAGATTAGTGGTAGACCTAGAGAGACAGGTCTCAGAGAGAGAGACAGACAGAGAGACAGAGTAGTAGAGAGAGAGGGACAGAGGCTACAGAGAGAGACAGAGAAGAGTAGTACCTGGTTAGAGAGACAGGAGAGACAGAGAGATAGAGAGACAGAGAGTGACAGAGAGAGAGAGAGAGACAGAGAGAGAGAGATAGAGAGACAGAGAGAGAGAGGAGGTAGAGAGAGATAGAGATAAGAGACAGAGACAGACAGAGAGAGAGATAGAGAGAGAGTAGAGGTGACAGTACCTGGAGAGTCTCTATAAAGACAGACAGAGGACAGACAGAGAGTAGAGGTGAGAGTACAGAGACAGAGACAGAGACAGAGAGAGACAGCAGGCTAGAGAGAGACAGAGAGGTGGAGTAGAGGAGAGAGAGAGAGGAGAGACAGAGAGAGACAGACAGAGATAGAGAGAGAGAGTAGAGAAAGGGGGAATTATTTTTTATTCACAGGATTTCAAGGGTGGAACTCAAATATTTTTTATTTTTTTATTCACATTGAGTGACTCAATTTCACGCTCCATTGCCATATCTGGGGCGACGCTCCTTGAAAATCGGTTCAAATATGGGATTTCAGTGAAACAGTATTTTGAAAACTCCTGTGATATGTGGCAGTATTACGTTTCTTCTATTTTGAGAGATTAGATCATTATGTGTGCAGACAGAGACAGTAGAGGTGGTAGTACCTGGTTAGTCTCTATAAAGGGGACAGCAGGCTGTAGACAGAGACAGTAGAGGTGGTAGTACCTGGTTAGTCTGGTCTCTATAAAGGGGACAGCAGGCTACAGACAGAGACAGTAGAGGTGGTAGTACCTGGTTAGTCTCTATAAAGGGGACAGACAGGCTACAGACAGAGACAGTAGAGGTGGTAGTACCTGGTTAGTCTCTATAAAGGGGACAGCAGGCTACAGACAGAGACAGTAGAGGTGGTAGTACCTGGTTAGTCTCTATAAAGGGGACAGCAGGCTACAGACAGAGACAGTAGAGGTGGTAGTACCTGGTTAGTCTCTATAAAGGGGACAGCAGGTCTACCTGGTTATAAAGGGACAGCAGGCTACAGACAGAGACAGTAGAGGTGGTAGTACCTGGTTAGTCTCTATAAAGGGGACAGCAGGCTACAGACAGAGACAGTAGAGGTGGTAGTACCTGGTTAGTACCTGGTCTCTATAAAGGGGACAGCAGGCTACAGACAGAGACAGTAGAGGTGGTAGTACCTGGTTAGTCTGGTCTCTATAAAGGGGACAGCAGGCTACAGACAGAGACAGTAGAGGTGGTAGTACCTGGTTAGTCTCTATAAAGGGGACAGCAGGCTACAGACAGAGACAGTAGAGGTGGTAGTACCTGGTTAGTCTGGTCTCTATAAAGGGGACAGCAGGCTACAGACAGAGACAGTAGAGGTGGTAGTACCTGGTTAGTCTGGTCTCTATAAAGGGACTGCAGGCTACAGACAGAGACAGTAGAGGTGGTAGTACCTGGTTAGTCTGGTCTCTATAAAGGGGACAGAAGGCTGTAGACAGTCAGTAGAGGTGGTAGTACCTGGTTAGTCTCTATAAAGGGGACAGCAGGCTACAGACAGAGACAGTAGAGGTGGTAGTACCTGGTTAGTCTCTATAAAGGGGACAGCAGGCTACAGACAGAGACAGTAGAGGTGGTAGTACCTGGTTAGTCTCTATAAAGGGGACAGCAGGCTACAGACAGAGACAGTAGAGGTGGTAGTACCTGGTTAGTCTGGTCTCTATAAAGGGGACAGCAGGCTACAGACAGAGACAGTAGAGGTGGTAGTACCTGGTTAGTCTCTATAAAGGGGACAGCAGGCTACAGACAGAGACAGTAGAGGTGGTAGTGCTTGGTTAGTCTCTATAAAGGGGACAGCAGGCTACAGACAGAGACAGTAGAGGTGGTAGTACCTGGTTAGTCTCTATAAAGGGGACAGCAGGCTACAGACAGAGACAGTAGAGGTGGTAGTACCTGGTTAGTCTCTATAAAGGGGACAGCAGGCTACAGACAGAGACAGTAGAGGTGGTAGTACCTGGTTAGTCTCTATAAAGGGGACAGCAGGCTACAGACAGAGACAGTAGAGGTGGTAGTACCTGGTTAGTCTTTGGTTACCAGGACAGTGGAGAGGTTACCAGGACAGTTTAACCTTCTGACAGGTTACCAGGACTGGGTTGTGTTTAACCTTCTGCTGAGGTTACCAGGACTGGGTTGTGTTTAACCTTCTGCTGAGGTTACCAGGACTGGGTTGTGTTTAACCTTCTGCTGAGGTTACCAGGACTGGGTTGTGTTTAACCTTCTGCTGAGGTTACCAGGACTGGGTTGTGTTTAACCTTCTGCTGAGGTTACCAGGACTGGGTTGTGTTTAACCTTCTGCTGAGGTTACCAGGACTGGGTTGTGTTTAACCTTCTGCTGAGGTTACCAGGACTGGGTTGTGTTTAACCTTCTGCTGAGGTTACCAGGACTGGGTTGTGTTTAACCTTCTGCTGAGGTTACCAGGACTGTAGACGGCAGGATGCAGCCCAGCGTCTGGTTGAATATATGCTAGAGGTGTGGCTGGACACTGACAGGCCGGGAGGAGGGTGCCGTGTGTGTGTGTGTGTGTGTGCACGGTGTTGTGAGTGTGTGTTTGAGAGTGTGTATGTGTGCATGGTGTTGTGAGTGTGTGTTTGAGAGTGTGGCTGTGTGTGTGTGTGTGTGTGTGGCTGTGTGTGCGGTCATTAAATAATCATTGAGCGTCTGACTTTGTTAAAATCAGATATGGTGAGGCCTCTTTGTCTCGTGGGTGACATTTTGATCTCTGCTTTGTCATTAGTCAGTGATGTGATGAAATTTACATAGGGGCTAATTCACCTGTCTGCTGACAACATCTTTTTGTTTTATTCCCGGAGACAACCGTCTTTAATATTTAGAGCAGTACTTTCTCCAATGCCCTTCAACTGTACGCTAGCCCTCCTTCCTGCAGTATTAATGCATTCTTAATGGGAGAGACTCTATAAACGAGACCGTGGCTCTTTAACGTGCTCCAGCATAGCTGTTATTCCCACGTTTAGCCATAATAGACTTTATTACCTTTTCAATCATGTTCGGGCCCCGGTGTTAATTGTTCCACGGGCCAAGGACTTTGTTAACTGGGTCCTGATTTTGATTCCCTGGGCTGTTCTCTGTTCAGGTTTTACCTGTAGCGTGTAGCGTGTAGCGTATAGTATGTAGTGTATAGTGTATAGTGTATAATGTATAGTGTGTAGTGTGTAGTGTGTAGTGTGTAGTGCGTAGTGTATAGTGTATAGTGTATAGTGTATAGTGTATAGTGTATAGTGTGTAGTGTGTAGTGTGTAGTGTATAGTGTATAGTGTATAGTGTATAGTGTATAGTGTATAGTGTATAGTGTGTAGTGTGTAGTGTATAGTGTATAGTGTATAGTGCGTAGTGTGTAGTGTATAGTGTATAGTGTGTAGTGTATAGTGTATAGTGTATAGTGTATAGTGTATAGTGTATAGTGTATAGTGTGTAGTGTATAGTGTATAGTGTATAGTGTATAGTGTATAGTGTATAGTGTATAGTGTGTAGTGTGTAGTGTGTAGTGTGTAGTGTGTAGTGTGTAGTGTGTAGTGTGTAGTGTGTAGTGCGTAGTGCATAGTGCATAGTGCATAGTGCGTGTAGTGTATAGTGTATAGTGTATAGTGTATAGTGTATAGTGTATAGTGTATAGTGTGTAGTGTGTATGCAGAGTGTGTGTAGAGTGTGTAGTGTGTTGTGTGTATGCAGAGTGTGTGTAGTGTGTGTAGTGTGTGTAGTGTGTAGTGTGTTGTGTGTATGCAGAATGTGTGTAGTGTGTGTAGTGTAGGGGTCTCGTCCCGTGTATTGTCATCACGGGTCTCGTCCCGTGTATTGTCATTACGGGTCTCGCCCCGTGTATTGTCATTAGGGGTCTCGTCCCGTGTATTGTCATTAGGGGTCTCGTCCCGTGTATTGTCATTAGGGGTCTCGTCCCGTGTATTGTCATTAGGGGTCTCGTCCCGTGTATTGTCATTACGGGTCTCGCCCCGTGTATTGTCATTAGGGGTCTCGTCCCGTGTATTGTCATTAGGGGTCTCGTCCCGTGTATTGTCATTAGGGGTCTCGTCCCGTGTATTGTCATTAGGGGTCTCGCCCCGTGTATTGTCATTAGGGGTCTCGTCCCGTGTATTGTCATTAGGGGTCTCGTCCCGTGTATTGTCATTAGGGGTCTCGTCCCGTGTATTGTCATTAGGGGTCTCGTCCCGTGTATTGTCATTAGGGGTCTCGTCCCGTGTATTGTCATTACGGGTCTCGTCCCGTGTATTGTCATTAGGGGTCTCGTCCCGTGTATTGTCATTAGGGGTCTCGTCCCGTGTATTGTCATTAGGGGTCTCGTCCCGTGTATTGTCATTAGGGGTCTCGTCCCGTGTATTGTCATTAGGGGTCTCGTCCCGTGTATTGTCATCACGGGTCTCGTCCCGTGTATTGTCATTAGGGGTCTCGTCCCGTGTATTGTCATTACGGGTCTCGTCCCGCATATTGTCATTAGGGGTCTCGTCCCGTGTATTGTCATTAGGGGTCTCGTCCCGTGTATTGTCATTAGGGTCTCGTCCCGTGTATTGTGTACTCGGTACTATGGATCTCGTCTCGTGTCATTAGGGGTTTTACCTCTTTCTTTTGTTTGGGTTACATCCCTGTGTTTTTGTATACATTTTGGGCTTCATCCCCTGCCTTTTAGGTCACGTTGTATTTTAGGGTGGAGTATTAAAACCCCCCTATGATGTATTCCTGCGCCCGTCTCCAATCATTTATACAACGTGACAACATGTAGTCAACTATTACTTCAATACATTCCTAAAAAAAAAAAAACATACTTTTTAATCCTATTAATTTTCCCTGACACCCAAAAAGTACCCATTTTTAATGCTTAGCAGAACAGGAACATGGTCCATCCCATCCCTGGTCATTCCTGCTGCCTCACATTTATCTGGAGAACATCCCTGGTCATTTCTGCTGCCTCACATTTATCTGGAGAACATTCCTGGTCATTTCTGCTGCCTCACATTTATCTGGAGAACATCCCTGGTCATTCCTGCTGCCTCACATTTATCTGGAGAACATCCCTGGTCATTTCTGCTGCCTCACATTTATCTGGAGAACATCCCTGGTCATTCCTGCTGCCTCACATTTATCTGGAGAACATCCCTGGTCATTCCTGCTGCCTCACATTTATCTGGAGAACATCCCTGGTCATTTCTGCTGCTTCACCTTCATCTGGAGAACATCCCTGGTCATTCCTGCTGCCTCACATTTATCTGGAGAACATCCCTGGTCATTTCTGCTGCCTCACATTCACCTGGAGAACATCCCTGGTCATTTCTGCTGCCTCACAAAACGCAGATGCTTTGTTTCTACATTTTGTCTGAGTGTTGGAGTGCGACGCTGGATATCAGGCAATGTAAAATGAAACATAAATAAATGGTGAAATCTGGTTTGTTTAACATATATTTATGCATATATAAATACATATATTTAAATATTTATATATTTGAGTAATTACATTTACTTTTGATATATTTAAAAGCAAATACTTTTACGATATTATGTGTGTGTGTGTGTGTGTGTGTGTGTGTGTGTGTGTGTGTGTGTGTGTGTGTGTGTGTGTGTGTGTGTGTGTGTGTGTGTGTGTAGTGTGTAGTGTGTAGTGTAATGTAGTGTTTTGTATGTGTGTGGTGTGCAATGTGTAATGTGTAGTGTGCAATGCGCAGTGCGTGTGTGTGTGATGTGCAGTGAGTAGTGTGCAGTGTGTGTGGTGTGCAGTGAGTAGTGTGCAGTGTGTGTGGTGTGCAGTGAGTAGTGTGCAGTGTGTGTGGTGTGCAGTGAGTAGTGTGCAGTGTGTGTGGTGTGCAGTGAGTAGTGTGCAGTGTGTGTGGTGTGCAGTGAGTAGTGTGCAATGTGTGTGGTGTGCAGTGAGTAGTGTGCAGTGTGTGTGGTGTGCAGTGAGTAGTGTGCAATGTGTGTGGTGTGCAGTGAGTAGTGTGCAGTGTGTGTGGTGTGCAGTGTGTGTGTGGTGTGGTGTGTGTGGTGTGCAGTGAGTAGTGTGCAGTGTGTGTGGTGTGGCTTGCAGTGTGTATTGCGCAGTGTGTGTGTGTGTAGTGTGTAGTGTGCAATGCGTGGTGTGGTGTGCAGGGTGGTGTGTGTGTGTGTGTGTGTGTGTGTGTGTGTGTGCGTGCGCATGCACACGCGTGTTTGTGTCTGTGTTCGCCATGCATCCCCTCCACACAATATTTTGTAATATTGATTTAATGAGATTTTCCAGCTATTACACACCCCCTTGGTTCTCCTCCATATTAGTCACATCTGTTGCATCATTATAGTCCATTATCAGAGACGATTATACCATAAACAACACAGACAAATATCACCAGAGATAATCTGTTTCTGGATAGCAAAGACATTACTGTTGATGACATGACCTCTTTGTGTGGACATCATGTCTCGATGTTGTAATGTTGATGAGATGATCTCTGGCTGTGGACATCATGTCTAGATGTTGTAATGTTGATGAGATGATCTCTGGCTGTGGACATCATGTCTAGATGTTGTAATGTTGATGAGATGATCTCTGGGTGTGGACATCTTGTCTAGATGTTGTAATGTTGATGAGATGATCTCTGGGTGTGGACATCTTGTCTAGATGTTGTAATGTTGATGAGATGATCTCTGGGTGTGGACATCTTGTCTAGATGTTGTAATGTTGATGAGATGATCTCTGGGTGTGGACATCTTGTCTAGATGTTGTAATGTTGTTGAGATGATCTCTGGGTGTGGACATCTTGTCTAGATGATGTATTGTATACCATTAATCATAACAGTCTTGAATCAAGGGAAGGGATGTAGCTCTCAATGCCAATGCCCCTACCAGATTCCCTACATAGTGCACTACTTTTGACCAGGGCCCATAGAGCTGTTGTTCAACACCAGTCTCACCAGTCTCAATATCAACTGTGAAGAGGAGACTCCGGGATGCTGGAGATCTAGACAGAGTTGCAAAGAAAAAGCCATATCTCAGAATGGCCAATAAAAATAGATTAAAACGGGCAAAAGAACACAGATGCTGGATAGAGGAATTCTGCCTAGAAGGCCAGCAGTCCGGAGTCGCCTCTTCTTCTGTTGACGTTGAGACCGGTGTTTTGCGGGTACTATTTAATGAAGATGCCAGTTGAGGACTTGTGAGGTTTCTGTTTCTCAAACTAGACACTCTAATGTACTTGTCCTCTTGCTCAGTTGTGCACTGGGGCCTCCCACTCCTCTTTCTATTCTGGTTAGAACCAGTTTGCTCTGTTCTGTGAAGGGAGTAGTACACAGCGTTGTACAAGATCTTCAGTTTCATGGCAATTTCTCGCATGGAATAGCCTTCATTTCTCAGAACAAGAATAGACTGATGACTTTCAGAGGAAAGGTATTTGTTTCTGGCCATTTTGAGCCTGTAATCGAACTCACAAATGCTGATGCTCCAGATACTAAACTAGTCTAAAGAAGGCCAGTTTTATTGCTTTATTGGACAATTGTTTTCCGCTGTGCGAACATAATTGCAAAAAGGTTTTCTAATGATCAATTAGAACGTGCCATTGGAAGAGAGGAGTGACGGTTGCTGATAATGGGCCTCTGTACACCTATATGTAGAAATTCCATTAAAAATCTGACGTTTCCACCCTATGTACTGGGTGCAGCTGCAACGCTTCCTGGGGTTCACCAACTCTTATCACAGCTTTATCCGGAGTTACAGGACCCTGGCCTCCCCCTGTCTGCACTCACCTTTACCAAGGTTCCTGGGGTTCACCAACTCTTATCACAGCTTTATAATATATAATATAATATAATAATATAATAATAATAATAATAATAATATAATAATATATGCCATTTAGCTGACGCTTTTATCCAAAGCGACTTACAGTCATGTGTGCATACATTCTACGTATGGGTGGTCCCGGGAATCGAACCCACTACCCTGGCGTTACAAGCGCCATGCTCTACCAACTGAGCCACAGAAGGACCACGCTTTATCTGGAGTTACAGGACCCTGGCCTCCCCCTGTCTGCACTCACCTCTACCAAGGTTCCTGGGGTTCACCAACTCTTATCACAGCTTTATCCGGAGTTACAGCACCCTGGCCTCCCCCTGTCTGCACTCACCTCTACCAAGGTTCCTGGGGTTCACCAACTCTTATCACAGCTTTATCCGGAGTTACAGGACCCTGGCCTCCCCCTGTCTGCACTCACCTTTACCAAGGTTCCTGGGGTTCACCAACTCTTATCGCAGCTTTATCCGGAGTTACAGCACCCTGGCCTCCCCCTGTCTGCACTCACCTTTACCAAGGTTCCTGGGGTTCACCAACTCTTATGACAGCTTTATCCGGAGTTACAGCACCCTGGCCTCCCCCCTGTCTGCACTCACCTTTACCAAGGTTCCTGGGGTTCACCAACTCTTATCACAGCTTTATCCGGAGTTACAGCACCCTGGCCTCCCCCCTGTCTGCACTCACTCTACCAAGGTTCCTGGGGTTCACCAACTCTTATCACAGCTTTATCCGGAGTTACAGCACCCTGGCCTCCCCCCTGTCTGCACTCACTCTGCCAAGGTTCCTGGGGTTCACCAACTCTTATCACAGCTTTATCCGGAGTTACAGCACCCTGGCCTCCCCCCTGTCTGCACTCACTCTACCAAGGTTCCATTCACGTGGTCCTCTGTCGCTGACCGGGCGTTCCGGGACCTTAAACACCGCTTCACCACTGCTCCTATCCTGGTTCATCCTGACCCGTCCCGTCAGTTTGTGGTGGAGGCCGATGCTTTGGATGTCGGAGTGGAGGCTGTTCTGTCCCAACGTTCTGCCCTGGACCTTAAAACTGCAACCCTGCGCCTTCTTCCCCCACCGTCTCAACGCCACGGAGAGGTACAACGCTGTGGAGAAGCTTCTCGCGGTGAAGATGGCGTTGGAGGAATTGAGGCAGTGGCTAGAAGTGGCGGAACATCCGTTCATTGTGTGGACCGACCACAAAAACGTGGAGTATCTCGGCACCTCCATGCGCCTCAACTCCAGGCAAGCGAGATGGGCTTTCCTGTTTGCCCAGTTCAACTTTTCCCTCTACTACCAGCCGGGATCCAAGAACATCGAACCAGATGCCCTGTCTCACCGCTATAACACCACAGTTACCACCCCGGAGACTGAGACCATCCTTCCCACTTCGTCCCTAGTGACGGCACTCAGCTGGGATATAGGGAAACAGTTCCGGGAGGCGCAGCAGTCCGAGCCGAACTGTGGGCGGGGCGGGGAAGGGGGGGGAACAGATACTCGGATGTTTGTGCCTGATGCTGTCCACACCGTGGTCCTGGAGTGGGCCCATTCCTGTCACCCGGGCTCTCGTCAGACCCTGGCCTTCGTGCGACAACGCTTTTGGTGGTTCCAGATGTTGCCACTTTTGTTGCTGCCTGCACGGTCTGCACACAGAAAAAGACACCTCAGCAAGCTCCGACTGGCCCCATATATCCCTGGATTTAGTCAAGGGTTTCCCCCGTCTGAGGGCGACACTGCCATCCTGGCTATGGTCGACCGGTTTTCGAAAGCCGCCCACTTCATTCCTCTCCCCAAACTACCCTTGGCTTATGGTGCAGAACGTATTTTGGATCCACGGACTCCCGCTGGACATCGTCTCCGACTGGGGTCCAACGTTCTCATTCTGGTTCTGGAAGGCGTTTTGGTCTTCGGCCAGCCGTTCCTCCGGATTCCACCCCCAGTCTAACGGCCAGTCGGAGCGAGCCAACCAGGTCTTAGAAATGACTCTTCTCTGCCTACGCCAGCCCTACCACCTGGAGTCAGCAACTGGTATGGGTTGAGAACGCTCGCAACACCCTTCCTTGCTCTGCCACGGGTCTCTCGCCCTTTGAGTGTTCCTTGAGATATCAGCCTCCCTGCTTCCCTGAGCAAGAGGAGGAAGTCAGCAATCCCTCTGCTCAGATGTTCATCCGCCTCTGTCGCCATACCTGGAAGAGAGCCCGGGCCGCTCTGTTGAAGACCACTTCCAGATATAGGCAACAAGCAGATCACCACCGGACCCCGGCTCCACGCTATTGGCTCGGGCAGAGGGTATGGCTCTCCACCTCTCTCCCGTAAACTTTCCCAATTTCATCTGCCCGTTCACCATCTCTAGAGTCATTAGCCCCACTGCTGTTCATCTTTTGTTACCCCGTACCCTCGGTATTCACCCTACGTGTCTAGGATTAGGCAAGTGTTTCACAGCCCTTTGTCTTCTGTTTCCAGGTCCACCCTTCCTCTCCGTGTCATCAATGGCCATTCGACATACACAGTGAGACAACTCTTGAGTGTTCGACCACGGTGCAGGAGTCTCCAGTACCTGGTTGACTGGGAGGGTTATGGCCCGGAGGAAAGGTGCTGTTTCCCCACTAGAGACATCCTGGACCTGGCCCTCATCGCCGACTTCCTCCGCCGGCACCCCGGTCAACCAGGTAGCTCAGTTGGTAGAGCATGGCGCTTGTAACGCCAGGGTAGTGGGTTCGATCCCCAGGACCACCCATACGTAGAATGTATGCACACATGACTGTAAGTCGCTTTGGATAAAAGCGTCTGCTAAATGGCATATATTATTATTATTATATATTATGCGCCCAGGTAGGATGCCAGGTTGTGCCCCTAGAGAGGGGGGATACTGTCACACCCTGATCTGTTTCACCTGTCCTTGTGATTGACTCCACCTCCCTGCAGGTGTCGCTCATCTTCCCCATTATCCCCGGTGTATTTATACCTGTGTTCTCTGTTTGTCTGTTGCCAGTTCGTCTTGTTTCGTCGAGCCTACCAGCGTTTTACCCCCATGCTCCTGTCTTTGTGATTGTCTCCACCCCCCTCCAGGTGTCGCCCATCTTCCCCATTATCCCCTGTGTATTTATACCTGTGTTCTCTGTTTGTCTGTTGCCAGTTCGTCTTGTTTGTCAAGTCAACCCGTGTTTTTGTGTCTCAGCTCCTGCTTTTCCCAGTCTCTCTTCATCTCGCCCTCCTGGTTTTGAACCTTGCCTGACCTGACTCTGAGTCCGCGTGCCTGACTACTCTGCCTGCCCCTGAGCCTGAGCCTGTCTGCCGACCTGTACCTTTGCCCCACCTCTGGTTTACTGACCCCTGCCAGCCTTGACCTGTCTGTCTATTGCTGCCCTGTTTGGATTATTAAACCATTGTTAATTCGCGTTGTCTGCATCTGGGTCTTACCGTCATACCTGATAGACACAGGGAAGAGGTGTATACCAGTGTTACGTTCCCCAGTTTATGTGTTGTAGTTTGTGTATTTGGATGTGTTTATTTCAGGAAATGGCTTCCTGAAATCCCTCAAGCAGCTGATTGGTCGACTCCATGGCTAATTGGAGAGCTGACCCCGCCCCCTCAGCTGTCTCCAGTTACACATTCATTCTGAAGCTATATAAAAGCCAGTGTTCTGTTCAGGAGGGAGATTTTGCTGGAGGTAGATTTGCTAGAGATTTTGCTGGAGGTAGATTTGCTAGAGATTTTGCTGGAGGTAGATTTGCTAGAGATTTTGCTGGAGGTAGATTTTGCTAGAGAGATTTTGCTAGAGAGATTTTGCTAGAGTTCATTGCTGAGAGTTGGTATGTTTTGTGAGTTTGTTGCTCAGATAGAGCTTATTTGATGTCCTTTGTTTCTTAGTTTGTTTGAGAAATGATTTGTTCTCCTGTTTCATTTGTTCCCAGGGGGAAGAGGAAGGCACCTAGGGAGTGCTTAGGCAAGAGGCCCGCGGGCATACATATACCCGTAGTATATTCACTGTCTAGGCACACTAGGTAAGACCTGGGCGGACCACCCCTGTATTTTGGTTAGGGCACCAGGTGGTGCTAAATTAGGTAAGTATTGGTTAGGCAGGTAGGAGAGGGGGGCTTTGATATTTACTTTCTTTGCATAGGTTCCGTCCAGCCCCTTTTCCCCATATTACCGTGTAAAGGAATAAAGTCCTTGTAAACGGTACCACATTCTGCCTGTTGTCATTCTTACTTGCACCTACAGTCCATACCTTTTTCACTTCACGGAGAGTTAGTTGTAGCAGGGTGTTGCGTTCCCTCTTCATAAAGGCGTGCATAACAACCAGATACAGGGAGAGGTATATACCAGATACAGGGAGAGGTATATATATATACCAGATACAGGGAAGAGGTATATACCAGATACAGGGAGAGGTATATATATACCAGATACAGGGAAGAGATATATATATACCAGATACAGGGAAGAGGACTGTTGATTTAACCCCATACGGTCATTAGAATGAATGGACTGTTGATTTAACTCCATACTGTCATTAGAATGAATGGACTGTTGATTTAACTCCATACTGTCATTAGAATGAATGGACTGTTGATTTAACTCCATACTGTCATTAGAATGAATGGACTGTTGATTTAACTCCATACGGTCATTAGAATGAATGGACTGTTGATTTAACTCCATACGGTCATTAGAATGAATGGACTGTTGATTTAACTCCATACTGTCATTAGAATGAATGGACTGTTGATTTAACTCCATACTGTCATTAGAATGAATGGACTGTTGATTTAACTCCATACTGTCATTAGAATGAATGGACTGTTGATTTAACTCCATGCTGTCATTAGAATGAATGGACTGTTGATTTAACTCCATACTGTCATTAGAATGAATGGACTGTTGATTTAACTCCATACTGTCATTAGAATGAATGGACTGTTGATTTAACTCCATGCTGTCATTAGAATGAATGGACTGTTGATTTAACTCCATGCTGTCATTAGAATGAATGGACTGTTGATTTAACTCCATACTGTCATTAGAATGAATGGACTGTTGATTTAACTCCATACTGTCATTAGAATGAATGGACTGTTGATTTAACTCCATACTGTCATTATAATGAATGGACTGTTGATTTAACTCCATACTGTCATTAGAATGAATGGACTGTTGATTTAACTCCATACTGTCATTAGAATGAATGGACTGTTGATTTAACTCCATGCTGTCATTATAATGAATGGACTGTTGATTTAACTCCATACTGTCATTATAATGAATGGACTGTTGATTTAACTCCATACTGTCATTAGAATGAATGGACTGTTGATTTAACTCCATGCTGTCATTAGAATGAATGGATGATTTAACTGGACTGTTGATTTAACCATGCTGTCATTATAATGAATGGACTGTTGATTTAACTCCCTGTCCTGTTGATTTAATACTGTCATTAGAATGAATGGACTGTTGATTTAACTCCATGCTGTCATTATAATGAATGGACTGTTGATTTAACCCCATACTGTCATTAGAATGAATGGACTGTTGATTTAACTCCATGCTGTCATTAGAATGAATGGACTGTTGATTTAACTCCATACTGTCATTAGAATGAATGGACTGTTGATTTAACTCCATGCTGTCATTATAATGAATGGACTGTTGATTTAACTCCATACTGTCATTAGAATGAATGGTGATTTAACTCCATGCTGTCACTGTTGATTTAACTCCATGCTGTCATTAGAATGAATGGACTGTTGATTTAACTCCATGCTGTCATTAGAATGAATGGACTGTTGATTTAACTCCATACTGTCATTAGAATGAATGGACTGTTGATTTAACTCCATACTGTCATTAGAATGAATGGACTGTTGATTTAACTCCATACTGTCATTAGAATGAATGGACTGTTGATTTAACTCCATACTGTCATTAGAATGAATGGACTGTTGATTTAACTCCATGCTGTCATTAGAATGAATGGACTGTTGATTTAACTCCATACTGTCATTAGAATGAATGGACTGTTGATTTAACTCCATGCTGTCATTATAATGAATGGACTGTTGATTTAACTCCATGCTGTCATTAGAATGAATGGACTGTTGATTTAACTCCATACTGTCATTAGAATGAATGGACTGTTGATTTAACTCCATACTGTCATTAGAATGAATGGACTGTTGATTTAACTCCATACTGTCATTAGAATGAATGGACTGTTGATTTAACTCCATACTGTCATTAGAATGAATGGACTGTTGATTTAACTCCATGCTGTCATTAGAATGAATGGACTGTTGATTTAACTCCATACTGTCATTATAATGAATGGACTGTTGATTTAACTCCATCCTGTCATTAGAATGAATGGACTGTTGATTTAACTCCATACTGTCATTAGAATGAATGGACTGTTGATTTAACTCCATACTGTCATTAGAATGAATGGACTGTTGATTTAACTCCATACTGTCATTGGAATGAATGGACTGTTGATTTAACTCCATGCTGTCATTAGAATGAATGGACTGTTGATTTAACTCCATACTGTCATTAGAATGAATGGACTGTTGATTTAACTCCATGGTCTCATTAGAATGAATGGACTGTTGATTTAACTCCATACTGTCATTACTGAAGGTTTTTGACTCCTCCCATGTCTTTTCTTTAAGGCCAGTTGAAGTTAACAAATATATCCCATAATGCCCTTGATATAATAAACTCCTAATGGAGACAGACAGTTGGGGTGATTGCAGGTACATTGTGTTATCTATCTAACTCCCTCTACATAAAAGAGAATGTTCACAGTATTTGGACTATGGCCTCTGGGATGTTTAACATGTTTACGCTACCAAACACACAGAAACACTCTTTTTTGAATCAAAAGGAATGAGAAATGTATCAAATACCCTTGAATTCAGTCACAGCCAATGAACATCATCTTAAGCATTGAAATGGAAAAGATGACATGATATATCATAACGAAGTCGCCAACCCAAAACCGCTCTAGCAAGGAGCAGAAGAGGTGAGTCATTTAGTTTGATTTTAAGATTATAATAATAATAATAATATATGCCATTTAGCTGACGCTTTTATCCAAAGCGACTTACAGTCATGTGTGCATACATTCTACGTATGGGTGGTCCCGGGAATCGAACCCACTACCCTGGCGTTACAAGCGCCATGCTCTACCAACTGAGCCACAGAAGGACCACATTATACTACCAACTCAGGACAGATGAGATTACATTACGAAAGGTGATTTGGAAACAGCATAGTTTGATTCTAGTGTTCTCGTGTACTAGTTTTACCCTGGACCCAGATTGGTTTGTGCGCCCCTGCTTTGAACCAGGCTGTAGTTCTACTCTGTACTTAACCAGTCTTTAGATAAGACTCTCATGGCTTTGAACCAGGCTGTAGTTCTACTCTGTACTTAACCAGTCTATAGATAAGACTCTCATGGCTTTGAACCAGGCTGTAGTTCTACTCTGTACTTAACCAGTCTATAGATAAGACTCTCATGGCTTTGAACCAGGCTGTAGTTCTACTCTGTACTTAACCAGTCTATAGATAAGACTCTCATGGCTTTGAACCAGGCTGTAGTTCTACTCTGTACTTAACCAGTCTATAGATAAGACTCTCTTGGCTTTGAACCAGGCTGTAGTTCTACCCTTTTAGGCAGTCTATAGATACGAGTACCCTCATCTTCTTCTTGGCTTTGAACCAGGCTGTAGTTCTAGCCTATTAAGCAGTCTGTTGATAAGAGTCCTCTCCTCTCTCTCTTGGCTTTGAACCAGGCTGTAGTTCTACCCTATTAAGCAGTCTGTTGATAAGAGACCTCTCCTCTCTCTCTTGGCTTTGAACCAGGCTGTAGTTCTACCCTTTTAGGCAGTCTATAGATACGAGTACCCTCATCTTCTTCTTGGCTTTGAACCAGGCTGTAGTTCTAGCCTATTAAGCAGTCTGTTGATAAGAGTCCTCTCCTCTCTCTCTTGGCTTTGAACCAGGCTGTAGTTCTACCCTATTAAGCAGTCTGTTGATAAGAGACCTCTCCTCTCTCTCTTGGCTTTGAACCAGGCTGTAGTTCTACCCTATTAAGCAGTCTGTTGATAAGAGACCTCTCCTCTCTCTCTTGGCTTTGAACTAGGCTGTAGTTCTACCCTATTAAGCAGTCTGTTGATAAGAGACCTCTCCTCTCTCTCTTGGCTTTGAACCAGGCTGTAGTTCTACCCTATTAAGCAGTCTGTTGATAAGAGTCCTCTCCTCTTCTCCTCCTAATAGTAAGTCACTGTCTCCGTCTCAAATGGCTACCATTGGAATGCAGCCCCCGGATTCTCCATGTCATTTGAATGTATCACACCATTTTTATAATGACCTCTAATTAACTCTGATCCATTGAGGACATTATTAGCAGAAAGGGAAAGGATGGCTTCGTCCTCTAAACTAAAGAGTTGGGAGACAAGCAGCTCGCTGTCCCCAGCACCAAGCAAAAGCACTATAACATCTTTGATGTCAGGGATTACACTTTTAGAACTATTTCTAGTGAGTTCAAATGAGATGAAGGAAATGGTTGAATGACCTTTAACCTTTGAGATTGACTTATAGTGGGCGCCACTACCGCATCAGAGAGTAGCACATGTCCCACAATGCAGCATCAATCCTACCCATCTCTTCAACACTGATCCACGGGCCTCACAGATTAGAGTCGATCCGTCAGGCTCCAGCAAATGCTGCACAAGCACACTAAAATGGATTTTCATCAACATAGAAGAGGGGTTCAAACACACGTTGGGTAACAACGAAGAGCTTCCATCCCACAGGAGACATACATCCTGTTATACTACCAGACATACATCCTGTTATACTACCAGACATACATCCTGTTATACTACCAGACATACATCCTGTTATACTACCAGACATACATCCTGTTATACTACCAGACATACATCCTGTTATACTACCAGACATACATCCTGTTATACTACCAGACAGGAGACATACATCCTGTTATACTACCAGACATACATCCTGTTATACTACCAGACATACATCCTGTTATACTACCAGACATACATCCTGTTATACTACCAGACATACATCCTGTTATACTACCAGACATACATCCTGTTATACTACCAGACATACACTGTTATACTACAGACATACATCCTGTTATACTACCAGACATACATCCTGTTATACTACCAGACATACATCCTGTTATACTACCAGACATACATCCTGTTATACTACCAGACATACATCCTGTTATACTACCAGACATACATCCTGTTATACTACCAGACAGGAGACATACATCCTGTTATACTACCAGACATACATCCTGTTATACTACCAGACATACATCCTGTTATACTACCAGACATACATCCTGTTATACTACCAGACATACATCCTGTTATACTACCAGACAGGAGACATACATCCTGTTATACTACCAGACAGGAGACATACATCCTGTTATACTACCAGACATACATCCAGTTATACTACCAGACATACATCCTGTTATACCACCAGACAGGAGACATACATCCTGTTATACTACCAGACATACACCCTGTTATACTACCAGACAGGAGACATACATCCTGTTATACTACCAGACAGGAGACATACATCCTGTTATACTACCAGACATACATCCTGTTATTCTACCAGACATACATCCTGTTATACCAGACCAGACAGACATACATCCTGTTATACTACCAGACATACATCCTGTTATACTACCAGACATACATCCTGTTATACTACCAGACAGAGACATACATCCTGTTATACTACCAGACAGGAGACATACATCCTGTTATACTACCAGACAGACATACATCCTGTTATACTACCAGACATACATCCTGTTATACTACCAGACATACATCCTGTTACCACCATACTACCAGACATACATCCTGTTATACTACCAGACATACATCCTGTTATACTACCAGACATACATCCTGTTATACCAGACAGACCAGACATACATCCTGTTATACTACCAGACATACATCCTGTTATACTACCAGACATACATCCTGTTATACTACCAGACATCCTGTTATACTACCAGACATACATCCTGTTATACTACCAGACAGGAGACATACATCCTGTTATACTACCAGACATACATCCTGTTATACTACCAGACATACATCCTGTTATACCAGACATCCTGTTATACTACCAGACATACATCCTGTTATACTACCAGACATACATCCTGTTATACTACCAGACAGGAGACATACATCCTGTTATACTACCAGACACCAGACATACATCCTGTTATACTACCAGACATACATCCTGTTATACTACCAGACATACATCCTGTTATACTACCAGACATACATCCTGTTATACTACCAGACATACATCCTGTTATACTACCAGACATACATCCTGTTATACTACCAGACATACATCCTGTTATACTACCAGACATACATCCTGTTATACTACCAGACATACATCCTGTTATACTACCAGACATACATCCTGTTATACTACCAGACATACATCCTGTTATACCTACCAGGAGACATACATCCTGTTATACTACCAGACATACATCCTGTTATACTACCAGACATACATCCTGTTATACTACCAGACTGTTATACTACCAGACATACATCCTGTTATACTACCAGACATACATCCTGTTATACTACCAGACATACATCCTGTTATACTACCAGACATACATCCTGTTATCCTGTTATACTACCAGACATACATCCTGTTATACTACCAGACATACATCCTGTTATACTACCAGACATACATCCTGTTATACTACCAGACATACATCCTGTTATACTACCAGACATACATCCTGTTATACTACCAGACATACATCCTGTTATACTACCAGACATACATCCTGTTATACTACCAGACATACATCCTGTTATACTACCAGACATACATCCTGTTATACTACCAGACATACATCCTGTTTATACCAGACATACATCCTGTTATACTACCAGACATACATCCTGTTATACTACCAGACATACATCCTGTTATACTACCAGACATACATCCTGTTATACTACATACATCCTGTTATACTACCAGACATACATCCTGTTATACTACCAGACATACATCCTGTTATACCACCAGACATACATCCTGTTATACTACCAGACATACATCCTGTTATACTACCAGACATACATCCTGTTATACCACCAGACAGGAGACATACATCCTGTTATACTACCAGACATACACTGTTATACTACCAGACAGGAGACATACATCCTGTTATACTACCAGACAGGAGACATACATCCTGTTATACTACCAGACATACATCCAGTTATACTACCAGACATACATCCTGTTATACCACCAGACAGGAGACATACATCCTGTTATACTACCAGACATACACCCTGTTATACTACCAGACAGGAGACATACATCCTGTTATACTACCAGACAGGAGACATACATCCTGTTATACTACCAGACATACATCCTGTTATTCTACCAGACATACATCCTGTTATACTACCAGACATACATCCTGTTATACTACCAGACATACATCCTGTTATACTACCAGACATACATCCTGTTATACTACCAGACATACATCCTGTTATACTACCAGACATACATCCTGTTATACTACCAGACATACATCCTGTTATACTACCAGACATACATCCTGTTATACTACCAGACAGGAGACATACATCCTGTTATACTACCAGACATACATCCTGTTATACTACCAGACAGGAGACATACATCCTGTTATACTACCAGACAGGAGACATACATCCTGTTATACTACCAGACATACATCCAGTTATACTACCAGACATACATCCTGTTATACCACCAGACAGGAGACATACATCCTGTTATACTACCAGACATACACCCTGTTATACTACCAGACAGGAGACATACATCCTGTTATACTACCAGACAGGAGACATACATCCTGTTATACTACCAGACATACATCCTGTTATACTACCAGACATACATCCTGTTATACTACCAGACATACATCCTGTTATACTACCAGACATACATCCTGTTATACTACCAGACATACATCCTGTTATACTACCAGACATACATCCTGTTATACCACCAGACAGGAGACATACATCCTGTTATACTACCAGACATACATCCTGTTATACTACCAGACATACATCCTGTTATACTACCAGACATACATCCTGTTATACCACCAGACAGGAGACATACATCCTGTTATACTACCAGACATACATCCTGTTATACCACCAGACAGGAGACATACATCCTGTTATACTACCAGACATACATCCTGTTATACTACCAGACATACATCCTGTTATACTACCAGACATACATCCTGTTATACTACCAGACAGGAGACATACATCCTGTTATACTACCAGACAGGAGACATACATCCTGTTATACTACCAGACAGGAGACATACATCCTGTTATACTACCAGACATACATCCTGTTATACTACCAGACATACATCCTGTTATACTACCAGACATACATCCTGTTATACTACCAGACATACATCCTGTTATACTACCAGACATACATCCTGTTATACTACCAGACATACATCCTGTTATACTACCAGACAGGAGACATACATCCTGTTATACTACCAGACATACATCCTGTTATACTACCAGACATACATCCCGTTATACTACCAGACATACATCCTGTTATACTACCAGACATACATCCCGTTATACTACCAGACATACATCCTGTTATACTACCAGACATACATCCTGTTATACTACCAGACAGGAGACATACATCCTGTTATACTACCAGACATACATCCTGTTATACTACCAGACATACATCCTGTTATACCACCAGACAGGAGACATACATCCTGTTATACTACCAGACATACATCCTGTTATACTACCAGACATACATCCTGTTATACTACCAGACATACATCCTGTTATACTACCAGACATACATCCTGTTATACTACCAGACATACATCCTGTTATACTACCAGACAGGAGACATGCTCTAACACCCCAGAAAGACTGTTATTGGAACACTTCCTCCCTCAGCACAGGCAAAATGGAACACTTCCTCCCTCAGCACAGGCTAAATGGAACACTTCCTCCCTCAGCACAGGCTAAATGGAACACTTCCTCCCTCAGCACAGGCTAAATGGAACACTTCCTCCCTCAGCACAGGCTGAATGGAACACTTCCTCCCTCAGCACAGGCTAAATGGAACACTTCCTCCCTCAGCACAGGCTAAATGGAACACTTCCTCCCTCAACACAGGCTAAATGGAACACTTCCTCCCTCAGCACAGGCTGAATGGAACACTTCCTCCCTCAGCACAGGCTAAATGGAACACTTCCTCCCTCAGCACAGGCTAAATGGAACACTTCCTCCCTCAGCACAGGCTAAATGGAACACTTCCTCCCTCAGCACAGGCTAAATGGAACACTTCCACCCTCAGCAGGGGCTAAATGGAACACTTCCTCCCTCAGCACAGGCTAAATGGAACACTTCCTCCCTCAGCACAGGCTAAATGGAACACTTCCACCCTCAGCAGGGGCTAAATGGAACACTTCCTCCCTCAGCACAGGCTAAATGGAACACTTCCACCCTCAGCAGGGGCTAAATGGAACACTTCCTCCCTCAGCACAGGCTAAATGGAACACTTCCTCCCTCAGCACAGGCTGAATGGAACACTTCCACCCTCAGCACAGGCTAAATGGAACACTTCCTCCCTCAGCACAGGCTAAATGGAACACTTCCACCCTCAGCACAGGCTAAATGGAACACTTCCACCCTCAGCACAGGCTAAATGGAACACTTCCTCCCTCAGCACAGGCTGAATGGAACACTTCCTCCCTCAGCAGAGGCTAAATGGAACACTTCCTCCCTCAGCACAGGCTAAATGGAATACTTCCTCCCTCAGCACAGGCTAAATGGAACACTTCCACCCTCAGCACAGGCTAAATGGAACACTTCCTCCCTCAGCACAGGCTAAATGGAACACTTCCTCCCTCAGCACAGGCTAAATGGAACACTTCCATTAGGTTTAAAGGGTGTACATTTCAGTGACCGAGTGAGATGGGACGGTGTGTGGGTGTGTGCTTTTGTCCTTTTCTCCCTCTGAAATCCCTCTCTCCCTGTCTCTCCCCTGTCTCTCCCCTGTCTCCTCCCCTGTCTCCTCCCATGTCTCCTCCTGTCTCTCCCCTGTCTCCTCCCCTGTCTCCTCCCATGTCTCCTCCCCTGTCTCTCCCCTGTCTCCTCCCCTGTCTCTCCCTGTCTCTCCCCTGTCTCTCCCCTGTCTCCTCCCCTGTCTCTCCCCTGTCTCCTCCCATGTCTCTCCCCTGTCTCCTCCCCTGTCTCTCCCTGTCTCTCCCCTGTCTCCTCCCATGTCTCCTCCCCTGTCTCTCCCTGTCTCCTCCCCTGTCTCCTCCCATGTCTCCTCCCCTGTCTCTCCCCTGTCTCCTCCCATGTCTCCTCCCCTGTCTCCTCCCCTGTCTCTCCCCTGTCTCTCCCCTGTCTCCTCCCATGTCTCCTCCCCTGTCTCTCCCCTGTCTCCTCCCCTGTCTCCTCCCATGTCTCCTCCCCTGTCTCTCCCCTGTCTCCTCCCATGTCTCCTCCCCTGTCTCCTCCCATGTCTCCTCCATGTCTCTCCCCTGTCTCCTCCCTGTCTCTCCCCTGTCTCCTCCCCTGTCTCCTCCATGTCTCTCCCTGTCTCCTCCCCTGTCTCTCCCCTGTCTCTCCCCTGTCTCCTCCCGTCTCCTCCCATGTCTCCTCCCATGTCTCTCCCCTGTCTCCTCCCCTGTCTCCTCCCCTGTCTCTCCCCTGTCTCTCCCCTGTCTCCTCCCATCTCCTCCCCTGTCCCCTCCCATGTCTCTCCCCTGTCTCTCCCCTGTCTCCTCCCCTGTCTCTCCCCTGTCTCCTCCCCTGTCTCCTCCCCTGTCTCTCCCATGTCTCCTCCCCTGTCTCTCCCCTGTCTCCTCCCATGTCTCTTCCCCTGTCTCCTCCCCTGTCTCCTCCCATGTCTCTCCCCTGTCTCCTCCCCTGTCTCCTCCCCTGTCTCTCCCCTGTCTCCTCCCCTGTCTCTCCCCTGTCTCCTCCCATGTCTCCTCCCCTGTCTCTTCCTGTCTCCTCCCCTGTCACTCCCCTGTCTCCTCCCATGTCTCTCCCTGTCTCCTCCCTGTCTCCTCCCATGTCTCTCCCCTGTCTCCTCCCTAAATAAGCCCAGTTTGACCCCCCACCCCCACACACACACACACACACACACAATGTTTTGTATTTCCATAACCTTCCTCTGTCAGCTGAGAGCTAGCAGAAGCTATAAATATGGCCGACGGGTTGGTAACACAGCTATATATCCTGGATCAAATATACAAATGTGTTTTATGGAGGTCAACAACCAGCCGTCCGTTTCCCGGCTCAGAGCGCCGGAACATAACTTTACCTCAAGGTTATTTCCTTTTGCTCGCTGTGTTAGTGAAACCTGTTTAAAGGCTGGTCAAATTATTTACTCTCATTCCTGACACTATTCATGTCTCCTTTTTTTCTGGGGGGAGAGAGAGAGAGGGGGATGTCTAGCTACCATCACCTCTCTTTCTGTCTCTGTCTCTCTCTCTCCCTCCCCCTCTCTCTCTCTCCCTCCCTCTCTGTGTCTCTTTCTTTCTCTCTCTCAATTCAGTGTGACATCACAGCAGCAAGATGTGTGACCTGTTGCCACAAGAAAAGGTCAACCAGTGAAGAACAAACACCATTGTAAATACAACCCATATTTTCCAGAGCTTCCGGCGACAGTACCCAGTCCAGAACCTCCAGCGATGATCTACAGCCCGGGGTCTCCAGCGACAATCCCCAGCCCGGGGTCTCCAGCCCGGGGTCTCCAGCGACAATCCCCAGCCCAGGGTCTCCAGCCCGGGGTCTCCAGCCCGAGGTCTCCAGCGACAATCCCCAGCCCAGGGTCTCAGCCCGGGGTCTCAGCCCGGAGTCTCCAGCCCGGGGTCTCCAGCGACAATCCCCAGCTCGGGGTCTCCAGCCCGAGGTCTCCAGCGACAATCCCCAGCCCGGGGTCTCCAGCCCAGGGTCTCCAGCGACAATCCCCAGCCCGGGGTCTCCAGCCCGAGGTCTCCAGCGACAATCCCCAGCTCGGGGTCTCCAGCCCGGGGTCTCCAGCGACAATCCCCAGCCCGGGGTCTCCAGCCCGAGGTCTCCAGCGACAATCCCCAGCTCGGGTCTCCAGCCCGAGGTCTCCAGCGACAATCCCCAGCCCAGGGTCTCCAGCCCGGGGTCTCCAGCCAGGTCTCCAGCCCGGGGTCTCCAGCGACAATCCCCAGCTCGGGGTCTCCAGCCCGATGTCTCCAGCGACAATCCCCAGCCCGGGGTCTCCAGCGACAATCCCCAGTCCGAGGTCTCCAGCGACAATCCCCAGCCCGGGGTCTCCAGCGACAATCCCCAGCCCAGGGTCTCCAGCGACAATCCCCAGCCCAGGGTCTCCAGCGACAATCCCCAGCCCAGCGTCTCCAGCCCGGTGTCTCCAGCCCGGTGTCTCCAGCCCGGTGTCTCCAGCGAATGTTTATCGTTGCCTCTGATTGGGGACATTATTTAGGTAGCCTAATTCCTTGGGTATTTGTGGGTTCTTCTTCTATGTTTAGTTGCCTGTCTGCACGAGCCATATTAGCCTCGCGGTTCGTTTTGTTGTTTTGTTCAATGTTCATTTGTTAAATGAAGAAGAATGTATGCTTACGACGCTGCGCCTTGGTCTCCTCCATACAACGAACGTGACAGATCTGTGTCATCTGAGGGAAATATGTGTCTCTAATATGGTCATACATTGGACAGGAGATTAGGAAGTACAGCTCAGTTTCCACCTCATTTTGTCTCTCTCTCCCTTTGACCCCTCTTTCTTCCTCTGACCCCCTCTCTCTTGGTCTCTCTCTCTTTCTCTCTCTGACCTCCTCTCTCTTGGTCTCTCTCCCTCTTTCTCCCTCTGACCCCCTCTCTCTTGGTCTCTCTCTCTTTCTCTCTCTGACCCCCTCTCTTGGTCTCTCTCTCTTTCTCTCTCTGACCCCCTCTCTCTTGGTCTCTCTCTCTTTCTCTCTCTGACCCCCTCTCTCTTGGTCTCTCTCTCTTTCTTTCTCTGACCCCCTCTCTCTTGGTCTCTCTCTCTTTCTCTCTCTGACCCCCTCTCTCTTGGTCTCTCTTTCTTTCTCTCTCTGACCCCCTCTCTCTTGGTCTCTCTCTCTCTTTCTCCCTCTGACCCCCCCTCTCTCTTGGTCTCTCTCTCTTTCTTTCTCTGACCCCCTCTCTCTTGGTCTCTCTCTCTTTCTCCCCCTCTATCCCCCTCTCTCTTGGTCTCTCTCTCTCTTTCTGACCCCCTCTCTCTTGGTCTCTCTCTATTTCTCCCCCTCTGTCCCCCTCTCTCTTGGTCTCTCTCTCTTTCTCCCCTCTGTCCCCCTCTCTCTTGGTCTCTCTCTCTTTCTCTCTCTGACCCCCTCTCTCTTGGTCTCTCTCTCTTTCTCCCCCCCTCTGTCCCCCTCTCTCTTGGTCTCTCTCTTTCTCTCTCTGACCCCTCTCTCTTGGTCTCTCTCTCTTTCTCCCCCTCTGTCCCCCTCTCTCTTGGTCTCTCTCTCTTTCTCTCTCTGACCCCCTCTCTCTTGGTGTCTCTCTCTTTCTCTCTCTGACCCCCTCTCTCTTGGTCTCTCTCTCTCTTTCTCTCTCTGACCCCCTCTCTCTTGGTCTCTCTCTCTTTCTTTCTCTCTGACCCCCTCTCTCTTGGTCTCTCTCTCTTTCTCTCTCTGACCCCCTCTCTCTTTGTCTCTCTTTCTTTCTCTCTCTGACCCCCTCTCTCTTGGTCTCTCTCTCTTTCTTTCTCTGACCCCCTCTATTTTGGTCTCTCTCTCTTTCTCCCCCTCTATCCCCCTCTCTCTTGGTCTCTCTCTCTTTCTGACCCCTCTCTCTTGGTCTCTCTCTCTTTCTCCCCCTCTGTCCCCCTCTCTTGGTCTCTCTCTCTTTCTCCCCCTCTGTCCCCCTCTCTCTTGGTCTCTCTCTCTTTCTCTCTCTGACCCCCTCTCTCTTGGTCTCTCTCTCTTTCTCCCCCTCTGTCCCCCTCTCTCTTGGTCTCTCTCTTTCTCTCTCTGACCCCTCTCTCTCTCTTTCTCCCCTCTGTCCCCCTCTCTCTTGGTCTCTCTCTCTTTCTCTCTCTGACCCCCTCTCTCTTCATCTCTCTCTCTTTCTCTCTCTGACCCCCTCTCTCTTGAGGTCTCTCTCTCTCTTTCTCTCTCTGACCCCCCTCTCTCTTGGTCTCTCTCTCTTTTTTTCTCTGACCCCCTCTCTCTTGGTCTCTCTCTCTTTCTCTCTCTGACCCCCTCTCTCTTGGTCTCTCTTTCTTTCTCTCTCTGACCCCCTCTCTCTTGGTCTCTCTCTCTTCTCTCTCTGACCCCCTCTCTCTTGGTCTCTCTCTCTTTCTTTCTCTGACCCCCCTCTCTCTTGGTCTCTCTCTCTTTCTCTCTCTGACCCCCTCTATTTTGGTCTCTCTCTCTCTTTCTCCCCCTATCCCCCTCTCTCTTGGTCTCTCTCTCTCTTTCTGACCCCTCTCTCTTGGTCTCTCTCTCTTTCTTCCCCTCTGTCCCCCTCTCTTGGTCTCTCTCTCTTTCTCCCCCTCTGTCCCCCTCTCTCTTGGTCTCTCTCTCTTTCTCTCTCTGACCCCCTCTCTCTTGGTCTCTCTCTCTCTTTCTCCCCCTCTGTCCCCCTCTCTTGGTCTCTCTCTCTTTCTCTCTCTGACCCCCTCTCTCTTGGTCTCTCTCTCTTTCTCCCCCTCTGTCCCCCTCTCTCTTGGTCTCTCTCTCTTTCTCCCCTCTGTCCCCCTCTCTCTTGGTCTCTCTCTCTTTCTCTCTCTGACCCCCTCTCTCTTGGTCTCTCTCTCTTTCTCCCCCTCTGTCCCCCTCTCTCTTGGTCTCTCTCTCTTTCTCTCTCTGACCCCCTCTCTCTTGGTCTCTCTCTCTTTCTCTCTCTGACCCCCTCTCTCTTGGTCTCTCTCTCTTTCTCCCCTCTGTCCCCCTCTCTTGGTCTCTCTCTCTCTTTTCTCTCTGAACCCCCTCTCTCTTGGTCTCTCTCTCTTTCTCCTCCTCTGTCCAACTGTTTCCTTCTGTAGAGGGAATGTAACCTGACAGAGGGATGCTTTCTTTAAGACTGGGTCTATGTTGTGTATGCTGCATGTTCCTGTCAGATTGACGTTATTGATCCGGATGGATGTACGCAATTCAAACCAAGAAGTCACTTTTATCTTTCTGTTTAGCATGCGGAGAGACAAGGGACACAATGTTTTATTTGTTCATTTGTTGTTGTTGTTTGATGAAACACTGTTTCCCAATGAAAAGCCTCTCCAATGTCACTGCCGGGCCTTGACAAGAGGAATGCCATTATCTGTGAGTTA